>NC_042970.1:6162795-6221546 GCF_901001165.1 Salmo trutta | reverse complement strand
GGACCAAAAGGCTCATTAACAGCTTCTACCCCCAAGCCATAAGACTGCTGAACAATTAATCAAATGGCTACCCAGACTATTTCCATTGACAGACCCCCCCCCCCCCAATGTAGAATATTATTTATCTGTAACTTCCATATGCCTTAATATTCACTACATGAGGTCCTTGCTCTGGAGAGGAAGAAACATTCCATTAAATAATTACAAAACAGGAAATAATATCCATCTGAGACTAAGGTTGTGTCCCAAATAGCACCTCATTCCACACCCAGTGCACTAATTTTTGACCAGAGACCTATGAGCACTATATAGAGGATAGGGTGCTATTTAGGAACACAGGACAGTCAAGTTATTCAGGACAGGACAAGACAGGACAGACAAGTTATCCAAGACAGAACAGACAAGTTATCCAGGTCACTTCTCTACTTCTCTAGCAGGTCAAATAGGGAAACTCCTCACTCAGAGAGGAGGACTGTAGTTAGACTAGTTAGACTAGTTACTCCAGCAGCTCTCCAGTCAGACTAGTTACTCCAGCAGCTCTCCAGTCAGACTAGTTACTCCAGCAGCTCTCCAGTCAGACTAGTTACTCCAGCAGCTCTCCAGTCAGACTAGTTACTCCAGCAGCTCTACAGTCAGACTAGTTACTCCAGCAGCTCTCCAGTCAGACTAGTTACTCCAGCAGCTCTCCAGTCAGACTAGTTACTCCAGCAGCTCTCCAGTCAGACTAGTTACTCCAGCAGCTCTCCAGTCAGACTAGTTACTCCAGCAGCTCTCCAGTCAGACTAGTTACTCCAGCAGCTCTCCAGTCAGACTAGTTACTCCAGCAGCTCTCCAGTCAGACTAGTTACTCCAGCAGCTCTCCAGTCAGACTAGTTACTCCAGCAGCTCTCCAGTCAGACTAGTTACTCTAGCAGCTCTCCAGTCAGACTAGTTACTCCAGCAGCTCTCCAGTCAGACTAGTTACTCCAGCAGCTCTCCAGTCAGACTAGTTACTCCAGCTGCTCTACAGTCAAACTAGTTACTCCAGCAGCTCTCCAGTCAGACTAGTTACTCCAGCAGCTCTCCAGTCAGACTAGTTACTCCAGCAGCTCTCCAGTCAGACTAGTTACTCCAGCAGCTCTCCAGTCAGACTAGTTACTCCAGCAGCTCTCCAGTCAGACTAGTTACTCCAGCAGCTCTCCAGTCAGACTAGTTACTCCAGCAGCTCTCCAGTCAGACTAGTTACTCCAGCAGCTCTACAGTCAGACTAGTTACTCCAGCAGCTCTCCAGTCAGACTAGTTACTCCAGCAGCTCTCCAGTCAGACTAGTTACTCCAGCAGCTCTCCAGTCAGACTAGTTACTCTAGCAGCTCTCCAGTCAGACTAGTTACTCCAGCAGCTCTCCAGTCAGACTAGTTACTCCAGCAGCTCTCCAGTCAGACTAGTTACTCCAGCTGCTCTACAGTCAAACTAGTTACTCCAGGCAGCTCTCCAGTCAGACTAGTTACTCCAGCAGCTCTCCAGTCAGACTAGTTACTCCAGCAGCTCTCCAGTCAGACTAGTTACTCCAGCCAGCTCTCCAGTCAGACTAGTTACTCCAGCAGCTCTCCAGTCAGACTAGTTACTCCAGCAGCTCTCCAGTCAGACTAGTTACTCCAGCAGCTCTCCAGTCAGTCTAGTTACTCCAGCAGCTCTCCAGTCAGACTAGTTACTCCAGCAGCTCTCCAGTCAGACTAGTTACTCCAGCAGCTCTCCAGTCAGACTAGTTACTCCAGCAGCTCTCCAGTCAGACTAGTTACACCAGCAGCTCTCCAGTCAGACTAGTTACTCCAGCAACTCTCCAGTCAGACTAGTTACTCCAGCAGCTCTCCAGTCAGACTAGTTACTCCAGCAGCTCTCCAGTCAGACTAGTTACTCCAGCAGCTCTACAGTCAGACTAGTTACTCCAGTCAGACTAGTACTCAGGCTTCCAGTCAGACTAGTTACTCCAGCAGCTCTCCAGTCAGGACTAGGTTACTCCAGCAGACCTCTCCAGTCAGACTAGTTACTCCAGCAGTCTCTCCCAGTTAGAACTAGTTCACCTCCAGCAGCTCTCCAGTCAGACATAGTTACTCCAGCAGCTCTCCAGTTAGACTAGTTACTCCAGCAGCTCTACAGTCAGACTAGTTACTCCAGCAGCTCTCCAGTTAGACTAGTTACTCCAGCAGCTCTCCAGTCAGACTAGTTACTCCAGCAGCTCTACAGTTAGTTGCTACAGGCTTCATATCATTTGCATTCCAACCTGGTGATTAAACTTCTCTCAGAGAGCCCAAGAGGCATCAATATTTGAGAGTGTGTGCCGAAGCCCATATCACTGTGTGTATCTCTCAGCTCAGAGCAGCACCTCTCCATGTCTGTGTTCTTATGATCCTAACCTCTTTGATGGCACTCCAGCTGGCTCCAGTCTTAATCTGCGTCCCCAAATAACACCCTATTCCCTACATAGTGCACTACTTTTGACCAGGGCCTATATAGGGAATAGGGTGCCATTTGGGACACAGATTTAGTCCTCTGGTGTGTGTGTGTGTGTGTGTGTGTGTGTGTGTGTGTGTGTGTGCGTGCGTGCGTGCGTGTGTGTGTGCGTGCGCAGGGCACCATAGGGAGCACTGGCTGGCAGTGACACATTTCTCAAAACTCAGTCCACTTTAAATATGGAGGTCCGATCATTGTGAGTCTCTAAGGCGTGCGATGATAGAAACATGAGAAACGTGGTTGGAAACGTTCCTGCTTCCAAATCTAGCTGTAAATAACAAAGCAATGATATCAGATACAGCTGTAAGAACAGCTATAAGAACAGAGATATCAGATATAAAAAGGTGTAAGAAATGAGTTTTGTGTTGAACCCCAAAGATGACAAGATATTATCGTAACTACAAGAAACTTACTAAAGTCCCTGATCACACTGCGTTGTTACTTTAGTGGAGTAAAAAAAAACTCGCTTCCTGCTCTTTAACGCAGTGGGACCCGTCTCCTGTTCTTCAGACGTGTCTTCACCATCCTGATTAGTCTCTGTTAAACACAAACAGTCCTCAGTTCTTCTGGGTTCTAAAGTTTTGCAGGATATATAGATATATTTTTATCAATTTCACGTGCACCTGTCCTTTTTAAAAAAAAACATTTTATTTAACCTTTATTTAACTAGGCAACTCAGTTAAGAACAAATTCTTATTTACAGCGACGGCCAAACCCGGACGACGCTGGACCAATTGTGCGCCGCCCCTATGGGACTCCCAATCCCGACCGGATGTGATTCAGCCTGGATTCGAACCAGGGACTGTAGTGTCGCCTCTAACACCGAGTTGACTGTACATACAGTTATCACTTTCAAAAAAAACTTTACAATAACTTACAAGCCTAACTATGAACGTTTTAACTAAGTGACGCTGACCTGACATTGAACACTACGATTATGAATGATCATGTATTGTTATATGTATTCAAGAGACGTTAATGTATTACTCTACGAGTAACAGTCTGAATGATGAAGCCACTGTCGTCCATTGACCCAGGCCTTCCGTTCCATTGTTCAAACTAGCATACCACTTAGAATGCATGCCCAATATATTAACTTTTTTTTTTTTTTAAGTGATTTGCTAGTGGACTTGTCTCTGGATGAAAAGGGGACTCCTACTGTGGCACAAGAGTCGATAGTGACAAAATATATGAGCTTGTTGTAGTAGTTAACTGTATTCTCTGCCCTGGCTGAAATCAATAATGTGATCTACAAGAGTTCTTACGTCGATATGATTCATATGGTGTTGGAAGGTCCTGTGTGTGTGTGTGTGTGTGTGTGTGTGTGTGTGTGTGTGTGTGTGTGTTTTTTTACTATCCTTGTGGGGACCAGAAGGCATTTCACAGGTCCCCACAAGGAAAAAGGCTATTTTAGGCTTTAGGTTCATGGTTAGAAGTTTGGGGTTAAGGTTAGTTTAGGGAAAATAGTATTTTGAATGGGAATCAGTTGTTTGGTCCCCGCAAGGTTTAAAAAACACACTAACAAACCCCGTCACATCCAACTAACCCCGTCACATCCAACTAACCCCGTCACATCCAACTAACCCCGTCACATCCAACTTACCCCGTCACATCCAACTTACCCCGTCACATCCAACTAACCCCGTCACATCCAACTAACCCCGTCACATCCAAATAACCCCGTCACATCCAACTTACCCCGTCACATCCAAATAACCCCGTCACATCCAACTTACCCCGTCACATCCAACTAACCCCGTCACATCCAACTTACCCCGTCACATCCAACTAACCCCGTCACATCCAACTTACCCCGTCACATCCAAATAACCCCGTCACATCCAACTAACCCCGTCACATCCAAATAACCCCGTCACATCCAACTTACCCCGTCACATCCAACTTACCCCGTCACATCCTTAGCCCATCACATCCAAATAACCCCGTCACATCCAACTAACCCCGTCACATCCAACTAACCCCGTCACATCCAACTTACCCCGTCACATCCAACTTACCCCGTCACATCCTTACCCCGTCACATCCAAATAACCCCGTCACATCCAACTAACCCCGTCACATCCAACTAACCCCGTCACATCCAACTTACCCCGTCACATCCAACTAACCCCGTCACATCCAACTAACCCCGTCACATCCAACTTACCCCGTCACATCCAACTAACCCCGTCACATCCAACTTACCCCGTCACATCCAAATAACCCCGTCACATCCAACTAACACCGTCACATCCAAATAACCCCGTCACATCCAACTTACCCTGTCACATCCAACTTACCCCGTCACATCCTTAGCCCATCACATCCAAATAACCCCGTCACATCCAACTAACCCCGTCACATCCAACTAACCCCGTCACATCCAACTTACCCCGTCACATCCAACTAACCCCGTCACTACCAACTAACCCCGTCACATCCAATTAACCCCGTCACATCCAACTTACCCCGTCACATCCAACTTACCCCGTCACATCCAACTTACCCCGTCACATCCAACTAACCCCGTCACATCCAACTTACCCCGTCACATCCAACTAACCCCGTCACATCCAACTTACCCCGTCACATCCAAATAACCTCGTCACATCCAACTAACCCCGTCACATCCAAATAACCCCGTCACATCCAACTTACCCCGTCACATCCAACTTACCCCGTCACATCCTTACCCCATCACATCCAAATAACCCCGTCACATCCAACTAACCCCGTCACATCCAACTAACCCCGTCACATCCAACTAACCCCGTCACATCCAACTTACCCCGTCACATCCAACTAACCCCGTCACATCCAACTTACCCCGTCACATCCAACTAACCCCGTCACATCCAACTAACCCCGTCACATCCAAATAACCCCGTCACATCCAACTTACCCCGTCACATCCAAATAACCCCATGACATCCAACTTACCCCGTCACATCCAACTAACCCCGTCACATCCAACTAACCCCGTCACATCCAACTTACCCCGTCACATCCTTACCCCATCACATCCAAATAACCCCGTCACATGCAACTAACCCAGTCACATCCAACTAACCCCGTCACATCCAACTAACCCCGTCACATCCAACTTACCCCGTCACATCCAACTAACCCCGTCACATCCAAATAACCCCGTCACATCCAACTAACCCCGTCACATCCAACTAACCCCGTCACATCCAACTAACCCCGTCACATCCAACTTACCCCGTCACATCCAACTTACCCCGTCACATCCAACTAACCCCGTCACATCCAACTAACCCCGTCACATCCAACTAACCCCGTCACATCCAACTAACCCCGTCACATCCAACTTACCCCGTCACATCCAACTTACCCCGTCACATCCAAATAACCCCGTCACATCCAACTTACCCCGTCACATCCAACTAACCCCGTCACATCCAACTAACCCCGTCACATCCAACTTACCCCGTCACATCCAACTAACCCCGTCACATCCAACTTACCCCGTCACATTGAACTAACCCCGTCACATCCAACTAACCCCGTCACATCGAACTAACCCCGTCACATCCAACTTACCCCGTCACATCCAACTAACCCCGTCGCATCCAACTAACCCCGTCGCATCCTGCTAACCCCGTCGCATCCAACTAACCCCGTCGCATCCAACTAACCCCGTCACATCCAACTAACCCCGTCAAATCTAACTAACCCCGTCACATCTAACTTACCCCGTCACATCCAACTTACCCCGTCACATCGAACTAACCCCGTCACATCGAACTAACCCCGTCACATCCAACTTACCCCGTCACATCCAACTAACCCCGTCACATCCAACTAACCCCGTCACATCCAACTAACACCGTCACATCCAACTTACCCCGTCACATCCAACTAACCCCGTCACATGCAACTAACCCCGTCACACCCAACTAACCCCGTCACATCCACCTAACCCCGTCACAAACTTACCCCGTCACATCCAACTTACCCCGTCACATCCAACTAACCCCGTCACATCCAAATAACCCCGTCACACCCAACTAACCCCGTCACATCCAACTAACCCCGTCACATCCAACTAACCCCGTCACATCCAACTAACCCCGTCACACCCAACTAACCCCGTCACATCCAACTAACCCCGTCACATCCAACTAACCCCGTCACACCCAACTAACCCCGTCACACCCAACTAACCCCGTCACATCCAACTAACCCCGTCACATCCAACTAACCCCGTCACATCCAACTAACCCCGTCACACCCAACTAACCCCGTCACATCTAACATAACTGGTTCATTTAAATGACCCCAGCATATCTAACATAACTGGTTCATATCTGCATATACCGGTAACATTATTTGATAATTGGTTCGATGGCGTTATGTATTTCCAAAATCTTGGTTTACTTTAAAGGGATACTTAGGGATTTTGTCCAGGAGGCCCTCTACTTCCCCAGAGTCAGATGAACTTGTGGATACCATTTTTATGTTTCTCTGTCCAGTATGAAGAAAGTTTGACTTAGGGATTTGATTTTATTAGGATCCCCATAAGCCAAAGCCAAACAGCGACAGCTAGTCTTACTGGGGTCAGACACATAACGAAAAAGACATCACAGACAAAAGACTTTACAATTTACATACATTGAATAACATTAACATGTAGTGTGTGCCTATCAGTTCCACATACGTGTCAGTACATACACACAACCAGTAGGTCACGTGTCAGTACAGACACATAACAAGTAGGTCACGTGTCAGTACAGACACACAACCAGTAGGTCACTTAGGGGAGAAGCGTTGTGCCGCTTTATCTGGGTTTTTTTAAACCAGGTTTGCTGATTATTTGAGCAATATGAGATGGAAGGAAGTTCCATGTACTCATGGCTCTATATAATACAGTACGTTTTCTTGAATTTTGTTCTGGACCTGGGGATTGTGAAAAGACCCCTGGTGGCATGTCTGGTAGGATAAGTGTGTGTGTCAGTGTTATGTGTAAGTTGACTATGCAAACAATTTGGAATTTCCAACACATTGTTTCTTATAAAAATAAGAAGTGACGCAGTCAGTCTTTCATCAACTCTTAGCCAAGAGAGACTGGCATTCATAGTCTTCATTTTAGCCCTATGATTACAATGAAGAGCAGGACGTGCTAGCAATTTCCTTCATACTGGACACAGAGACATTAAAATGGTATCCAGGAGTTCATCTGACTCTGGGGAAGTAGACAAAGGGCCTCATTGTTAACATCCTGATGTAGCCCTTTAATGTAGCTGTAAACTAGATGTTGATAGCAATTGGCTGACTCATGCAGTTGCGTAACGTTAGCAGGCTGGTATGGCTAACATTAGTAGGCTAGTAGGGCTAACATCAGTAGGCTAGTAGCGCTAACATCAGTAGGCTAGTAGGGCTAACATTAGTAGGCTAGTAGGGCTAACATTAGTAGGCTTGTAGGGCTAACATTAGTAGGCTAGCAGGGCTAACATTAGTAGGCTAGTAGGGCTAACATTAGTAGGCTAGTAGGGCTAACATTAGTAGGCTAGCAGGGCTAACATTAGTAGACTAGTAGGGCTAACATTAGTAGGCTAGTAGGGCTAACATTAGTAGGCTAGCAGGGCTAACATTAGTAGGCTAGCAGGGCTAACATTAGTGGGCTAGTAGGGCTAACATTAGTAGTCTAGTAGGGCTAACATTAGTAGACTAGCAGGGCTAACATTAGTCGACTAGTTGGCTAGAAATCTTGCAAGCTGATTTTTAACAATAAACTCACAGTATTTGCTTGTAAATTGGCTTTTTTAAAAATTGAAACAAGTACTTGAGTGCAAACGAGTTGGTTTAATTTGAAGTTATACATTTGAAGTTATTTCTGTTGGGAGTTTACGTTATATCCAATAGGCTGGCTTGCTGAGTCCTTCATATTATGTCACATCCTCCCCCCAAAAAACTTTTCAGGCATGACTTCAGCATTCTTCTGAATTCTGATTGGTTTAACCTGTTTGGGGTAGGGGGCAGTATTGAGAATTTTGGAAAAAATATGTTCCCATTTTTAACTGCCTCCTACACCAACTCAGAAGCTAGAATATGCATATTATTGTTCAGGTTTGGATAGAAAACACTCTGAATTTTCTAAAACTGTTTGAATGGTGTCTGTGAGTTTAAAACCTCTTACATCTACACGTTCCGCTAGCGGAACGTCTGCTCCAATATCCAATGATGGGCGGGGCGCGAAATTCAAACTCCTCTAAATCCGAAAACTTACACTTTTCAAACATATGACTATTTTACAGCTATTTAAAGACAAGACTCTCCTTTATCTAACCAAACTGTCCGATTTCAAAAAGGCTTTACAGCGAAAGCAAAACATTAGATTATGTCAGCAGAGTACCCAGCCAGGAATAATCACACAGCCATTTTTCAAGCTAGCATATCATGTCACATAAACCCAAACCATATCTAAATGCAGCACTAACCTTTGATGATCTTCATCAGATGACACACCTAGGACATTGTGTTATACAATACATGCATGTCTGTTCAATCAAGTTCATATTTATATCAAAAACCAGCTTTTTACATTAGCATGTGACGTTCAGAACTAGCATTCCCACCGAACACTTCCGGTGATTTTACTAAATTACTCACGATAAACGTTCACAAAAAGCATAACAATTATTTTAAGAATTATAGATACAGAACTCCTCTATGCACTCGATATGTCCGATTTTAAAATAGCTTTTCGGATGAAGCACATTTTGCAATAATGTAAGTACATAGCCCGGCGTTACAGGGCTAGCTATTTAGACACCCTGCAAGTTTAGCCTTCACCAAAATCACATTTCCTATAAGAAAAATGTTCTTACCTTGCTTGTTCTTCATCAGAATACACTGCCAGGACTTCTACTTCAATAACAAATGTAGGTTTGGTCCCAAATAATCCATCGTTATATCCAACAGCGACGTTTTGTTCGTGCGTTCTAGACACTATCCCAACGCTAAATCTCGGCCACGAGCATGACGCAAAATATGACAAAAAATTTCTAAATATTCCATTACCGTACTTCGAAGCATGTCAACCGCTGTTTAAAACCAATATTTATGCAATTTATCTCGTAGAGAAGCGATAATATTCCGACCGGGAATCTGCCTGTCTGTAAACTGAGGAAAAAACCGAAAGCCGGGGGCGGGGCGTGTCACGCGCCTAAGGCTTAGTCCATTGACTGACCACTCAGCTTTTGCTCTCGTGTGCTTCAGCCAGGGCTTTGAATTACATCATTCCTGTTTTTCCCGGGCTGTGAGACTCCATTGTTGACGTGAGAAGTGTCACGTAAGAGCAGAGATCCTTTGTAAACGATAGAGATAATCAAGAAGGGCAAGAAATGTTCAGACAGGGTACTTCCTGAACAGAAGCATCTCAGGTTTTTGCCTGCCATAGGAGTTCTGTTATACTCACAGACACCATTCAAACAGTTTCAGAAACTTTGGAGTGTTTTCTCTCCAAAGCTAATAATTATATGCATATTCCAGTTTCTGGGCAGGACTAATAATCAGATTAAATCGGGTACGTTTTTTATCCAGCCGTGAAATTACTGCCCCCTAGATGTAAGAGGATAACAGAACTCCTATGGCAGGCAAAAACCTGACAAGGTTTCAAGCAGGAAGTACCCTGTCTGACAAGGAGTCGTGCGTCTTGCATCTTTTTACTGAAAAGTAAGGATCTTAGCTGTAACGTGACAATTCCCAGGGCTCCAATAGGCTCTCAGAGCCCGCGAAATAACTGAAGGTTTACGAGGGAGCCTCAGGTTGAAACAGATTATCACCTTTTGTAAGTGGATGCTCAGAGGACCTTTGAATGATGCGCGTGCATGAGTCGCTCCCGAGGAGAAATTTTATTCGGCTGTTTAGGCTCAATGCATACTCCCGGTCGGAATATTATCACTTCTCTACGACATAAATGGCATAAAAATTGGTTTTAAACAGCGGTTGACATGCTTCGAAGTACGGTAATGGAATATTTAGACATTTTTGACACGCCAATGCGCCATGCGCGAGACCGGGAAGAAGCATTCTAGAACTCACGAACAAAACGTCGCTGTTTGGATATAACGATGGATTATTTGGGACCAAACCAACATTTGTTATTGAAGTAGAAGTCCTGGCAGTGTATTCTGATGAAGAACAAGCAAGGTAAGAACATTTTTCTTATAGGAAATGTGATTTTGGTGGATGCTGACCTGGGTGGGTATCTAAATAGCTAGCCCTGTAATGCCGGGCTATGTACTTAGATTATTGCAAAATGTGCTTCATCCGAAAAGCTATTTTAAAATCGGACATATCGAGTGCATAGAGGAGTAATGTATCTATAATTCTTAAAATAATTGTTATGCTTTTTGTGAACGTTTATCGTGAGTAATTTAGCAAACTGTTAGTAAATTCAACGGAAGTTTGCCGGGGGTTATGCGTTTTCTGAACGTCACATGCTAATGCAAAAAGCTGTTTTTTGATATAAATATGAACTTGATTGAACAGACATGCATGTATTGTATAACACAATGTCCTAGGTGTGTCATCTGATGAAGATCATCAAAGGTTAGTGCTGCATTTAGCTGTGGTTTGGGTTTGTGTGACATTATATGCTAGCTTGAAAAATGGCTGTCTGATTTTTTCTGGCTGGGCACTCTGCTGACATAATCTAATGTTTTGCTTTCGTTGTAAAGCCTTTTTGAAATCGGACAGTGGGGTTAGATTAACGAGATTCTTGTCTTTAAATAGCTGTAAAATAGTCATATGTTTGAGAAATTGAAGTAATAGTATTTCTAACGATTCAAAAATCGCGCCACTGGAATTTCAGTAGCTGTTACGTAGGTGGGACGAAATCGTCCCACATACCCCAGAGAGGTTAATGTAATAACTTGATAAATAGAAAAGAGAGGAGTAACTTTGTATTGGGACTTTTGATGTGTATACTAATGCAAATCCATATGTTACATTTGGTTACGTTTATACTACCTACCCTTTAAAAAGGTAAAAATGTTATGCCGAGTTCTACGTCTCTCCGTTGTTTTTTGCAACTAGGCCCAGTTGTCTGTCAATTCAGAGACATCAGTATCAAGCCCATCTGTCAGTCTGGACTTCATCACATCTTGCAAGTCTCCATGTGCTGGCTCCATACATGTTTCTGTGAACATATACACACACTCACTGTTCTATTACCAATGGCAGTTAGGATAGGTAATATCTGACACACAAACAAGTACTATTTTGAAGATTGAACAGATCAGATAAAAACCTACCCAATTATGGTCTCCCCATCAAACGACTGAGGCTGCCGTGTGGCAAAAACATCTTCAGTCCATCTGTAGAAATAGGCAGAGTTGAAGCAGAGTTCATTAGAGACACATGGAATGAAAAGGGTGTTGGTATTACTGTATTATTAGTAAATCACCTCATTGTAGATGTGTTGAGTGCTAGGTCTCGGCATCTCATACTTCTGTGAACACACAGTCACTGTTATATTACCGATGGCAGTTAGTGATAGGTGATATCTGACACACAAACACGTATAGTTGAAGTCTTAGTTATCACAATTCCTGACATATAATCCCAGTAAAAATTCCCCGTCTTAGGTCAGTTAGGATCACCATTTTATTTTAAGAATGTGAAATGTCAGAACAATAGTTGAGAGAATGATTTATTTCAGCTTTTATTTATTTCAATCACATTCCCAGTGGGTCAGAAGTTTACATACACTCAATTAGTATTTCGTAGTACTGCCTTTAAATTGATTATCTTGGGTCAAAAGTTTCAGGTAGCCTTCCACAAGCTTCCCACGATAAGTTGGGTGAATTTTGGCCCATTCCTTCTGACAGAGCTGGTGTAACTGAGTCAGGTTTGTAGGCCTCCTTGCTCGCACACGCCTTTTCAGTTCTGCTCACAAATCTTCCATAGGATTGAGGTCAGGGCTTTGTGATGGCCACTCCAATACCTTGACTTTGTTGTCCTTAAGCCATTTTGCCACAACTTTGGAAGTATGCTTGGGGTCATTGTCCATTTGGAAGACCCATTTGCAACCAAGCTTTAACTTCCTGACTGATGTCTTGAGATGTTGCTTCAATATATCCACATAATTTTCGTTCCTCATGATGCCATCTATTTAGGTGAAGTGCACCAGTCCCTCCTGCAGCAAAGCACCCCCACAACATGATGCTGCCACCCCTGTGCTTCACGGTTGGGATGGTATTTTTCGGCTTGCAAGCCTCCCCCTTTTTCCTCCAAACATAACAATGGTCATTATGGCCAAACAGTTCTATTTTTGTTTCATCAGAACAGAGGACATTTCTCCAAAAAGTACAATCTTTGTCCGCATGTGCAGTTGCAAACCATAGTCTGGCTTTTTTATGCCGGTTTTGGAGCAGTGGCTTCCTTGCTGAGCGGCCTTTCAGGTTATGTCAATATAGGCACTCGTTTAACTGTGGATATAGATACTTTTGTACCTGTTTCCTCCAGCATCTTCACAAGGTCCTTTGCTGCTGTTCTGGGATTGATTTGCACTTTTCGCACCAAAGTACGTTCATCTCTAGGAGACAGAACGCGTCTCCTTCCTGAGCGGTATGACGGCTGTGTGGTCCCATGGTGTTTATACTTGCATACTATTGTTTGTACAGATGAACGCGGTACCTTCAGGCATTTGGAAATTGCTCCCAAGGATGAACCAGACTTGTGGAGGTCTACAATTTTTTTTCTGAGGTCTTGGCTGATTTCTTTTGATTTTCCCATGATGTCAAGCAAAGAGGCACTGAGTTTGAAGGTAGACCTTGAAATACATCCACAGGTGTGGACTCAAATGATGTCAATTAGCATATCAGACGCTTCTAAAGCCATGACATCATTTTCTGGAATTTTCCAAGCTGTTTAACGGCACAGTCAACTTACTGTATGTAAACTTCTGACCCACTGGAATTGTTATACAGTGAATTATATCTGTCTGTAAACAATTTTTGGAAAAATTACTTGTGTCATTCACAAAGTAGATGTCCTAACCGACTTGCCAAAACTATAGTTTGTTAACAAGAGATTTGTGGAGTGGTTGAACAACATGTGTTAATGACTCCAACCTAAGTGTATGTAAACTTCAGACTTCAACTGTACTATGTCGAAGTTTGAATAGGTCAGACTAAACCTACCTAATTATGCTCTTCCCGTCGACGACCGTTGATGAGCAGGCAACAGGCAGGCCAGCACCCCATTAATGGGCATAGCAACGTAGATCAGCTCCTGGCACCTCAAAGATACCGGTCGGTCATGACAAACACAAACAGCACTGATTACATTATCAGTAGTGGAACCAACCTGATCACTGCGTTTTTGACTGGTACTTCTGGACAGACTGAAGAGGTGGCCTCTCCGGCCCAGTTCTAAACTGGTTTAAGACCCATTTAACCGGTCAAGAGGTTTTTTTTGTTTTGTGAACATAACTCAGAGGAAATACATGTCACATGTGACGTTCCACAACGTTCAGTTTATATATAGTATCCCTTGACATCGTTATCAGAAAGCACAGCATTGATTTTTCACTGCTGCGCAGACAATACTGAACTTTACATTTCTCTGGTCACCAGAGGATTTTAATAATTTAACTGTATTAGTTATTTAAAAACACTTGGATGGCTCACAACTTCCTCCAGCTAAAATCAAGACAATGTCACGGCTGTCTGAAGGATCGGACCAAGCCGCTGCGTGTTTGTAGTTCCACATCTTTATTAATCCGTGAAACGTAATGCAATACACCAAATACTTGAAATAACAAAACAACAAACCGTGAAGCAGAGAGAAACAAACACTACTCAAAATATAATAACCCACAAACACAAGTGGGAAAACCCCCTACATAAATATGATCTCCAATTAGAGACAACGAGAACCGGCTGCCTCTAATTGGAGATCATCCCAACAACCCCAACATAGAAATAGAAACCTAGAAACCCACATAGAAACAGATAACCAGAAAACCACCCAAAAACACCCCCTGTCACGCCCTGACCTACTCTACTATAGAAAATGACATCTTACAAGGGTCAGGACGTGACAGACAAGACCGAGGAACTTATTGTTGGGGCCAAAGCACAGAGAGAATCTGGCCACACATTTTAATTAACGGGAAATAAAGATCAAACACCAGGTAAAAAAAAGAAACCTACGTGTTATTTTTGATTCTGAACTCAATTTCAACTCATTAGGAATAATGATCAAAAATAGCTGTTTACCACTTGAGAAACAGCTGAAATCCTTTCTCTCTCTGTCTATATAAATGTCCCATAGTTGACAGTGCATGTCATGAGGTCGAAGGAATGTTCTGTGGAGCTCCGAGACGGGATTGTGTCTGCAGCATTGAAGGTCCTCAAGTACACAGTGGCTTCCAGCATTCGTCATTATGAGGTATTGTGTGTAGATTGATGAGGGGGGGATGTTTTAATACATTTTAGAATAAGGCTGTGACATACATTTTTGAGGTGGAAAAGTCAAGGGGTCTGAATACTTTCCGAATGCACTGTAGGTCATTATTCAAAAGGGATTCGTTTTGTTTTTTTAGGGGCAGTCGCTCTTTAACACGCCAAGGGGGTGACAGCAGCGGAATAACACGCCAAGGGGGTGACAGCAGCGGAATAACAGCGGAATTGTACAGAGGAACAACAATTCCCTGAAGCAGAGGCACTGCAGGATGGATGGAGCTATCTAATTAACCAACACACACACACACACACACACACACACACATCTTACGAAATCCTGACTAATAAAGGGATCCAGGAATCAAAGGCACAACTTCCTCTTTAGGCAGAAATATGTTTTTTTTAAAGAAGCGCAGCGACAAAAAAAGAAGAAAGTGTTGGGTTAGTGAAATGTTTCCCTCTGAGGGTTCCCGCTCTCATCATGGAGGTCTGGCCTCTGCTCTGCTCAGCAACCAGTTTGCCTGAAGCCAATTCCCTTAAGGAATAGTTCCTTTTTTTTTTAAATGAGAGAAGATTCTAGAAGAGACTTGAACTGTGTTCTGGTTTCCCCACACGCATTCTTCCATATTGTAGCAACAAACAAAAAAATGAACACACGATGTGCGCCCCAAACGACATCCTTCCCTATATAGTGCACTACTTTTGACCAAGGGTGGGTGAATACTAGTGTACTACACAGGGAATAGTGTACCATATGGGTCACACATAACAGAGTAACACATTCTCCACACTCAGAAGACTGTAACCATGTGTTTACTTGGACTCAACTGAACAACAGATCGGTCTGAAATAGAAACTGACTTCAGCATCTTTATTGTCGCGTCCCCGAGGGAGGAGTGTGTGTGTGTGTGTGTGTGTGTGTGTGTGTGTGTGTGTGTGTGTGCGCATCCATCCAAAGACTTCTCCCGCATTACTGTTGGCAGCCCTAGCTGTTCCTTCACACACACAGCAGACATGGGGTGTACAGTACACAGACACAGTACTGTAAGAATAATTTAGTGAGCAATGTCAAAGTGGCCCCTCATGTTCCACTGTCAGGTTCTCTCCATAATGGAGCAGTCTAGTTCAGTCAGAACAGCTGTGGCCCTCCTCTCCCTCTCCCTCTCCTCTCCCTGCCAGGGCCAGCTGGGACATGGATGGACAGAGATAGAGACAGAGAGAGATAGATAGAGATGGGGAGAGAGGGGGATGGGGGGAGAGAGCACGAGAGAAATGGATTGAGAGAGCGAAATGGATAACGAGAAATGGATAGCGAGAGAGATGGATAGCGAGAGAGAGATAGCGAGAGAGAGAGAGAGAGAGATGGATAGTGAGAGAGAGAGATGGATAGCGAGAGAGAGAGAGAGAGAGATGGATAGCGAGAGAGAGAGAGATAGATAGTGAGAGAGAGAGAGAGATGGAGAGAGAGAGAAATGGAGAGAAAGAGACAGAAATGGAGAGAAAGAGAGAAAGAGAGGAGCAGGGGATGACTCATCTATGGAACAAAGTGTAACCTCATTTATGGAACAAAGTGTAACCCAAAACTCAATCTCATCATATTTCTTAAAAATGTTTTTTTTAATATATTCAATTTGGGTAATCCAGCACACCACTGCAACAACCCATTGTAAATCATTCCCAATCTAAACTAACGTGTGCGATGAATTTGAAACGCATTTTCAAATTAGTATGGTTTTCAAATTATGGAACGGTGTATACACAGTGCAATAGAACATGTAATCCAGCCTGATACAGTGGTTTCCCTCTAGTCCCTGGAACCAGACCTGGGTTCATGTAATCCAGCCTAATCCAGCCCAGGAACCAGACCTGGGTTCATGTAATCCAGCCTAATCCAGCCCAGGAACCAGACCTGGGTTCATGTAATCCAGCCTAATCCAGCCCAGGAACCAGACCTGGGTTCATGTAATCCAGCCTAATCCAGCCCAGGAACCAGACCTGGGTTCATGTAATCCAGCCTAATCCAGCCCAGGAACCAGACCTGGGTTCATGTAATCCAGCCTAATCCAGCCCAGGAACCAGACCTGGGTTCATGTAATCCAGCCTAATCCAGCCCAGGAACCAGACCTGAGTTCATGTAATCCAGCCTAATCCAGCCCAGGAACCAGACCTGGGTTCATGTAATCCAGCCTAATCCAGCCCAGGAACCAGACCTGGGTTCATGTAATCCAGCCTAATCCAGCCCAGGAACCAGGCCTGGGTTCATGTAATCCAGCCTAATCCAGCCCAGGAACCAGACCTGGGTTCATGTAATCCAGCCTAATCCAGCCCAGGAACCAGACCTGGGTTCATGTAATCCAGCCTAATCCAGCCCAGGAACCAGACCTGAGTTCATGTAATCCAGCCTAATCCAGCCCAGGAACAAGACCTGGGTTCATGTAATCCAGCCTAATCCAGCCCAGGAACCAGGCCTGGGTTCATGTAATCCAGCCTAATCCAGCCCAGGAACCAGGCCTGGGTTCATGTAATCCAGCCTAATCCAGCCCAGGAACCAGACCTGGGTTCATGTAATTAAGCCTAATCCAGCCCAGGAACCAGACCTGGGTTCAAGAAGAATTCTAAATAATTTCATATACTTTACCCGCGCTGGATTGAGCGTGTCTGGTGCAATGAAAACCAATAGAGACCTGGAACTGCAGGCCCTCCAGGCGGTTTTAAAACATACGATCAACAAATTACACATATTTTAAAATGTCTGCTAGGCACAGGAAGTATAGAACATTTCATTCACAGTAAAACCATCCTCAATAGGTCCTCACCAGCTAGGGTATTTAACTTATTTAAACAGGTGAGCCAATTAAGATTTGCAAATGGCAACCTGTCAAGAGGCATAGGAGGACAGTAGAAATATAAAATACATTACATAGGACAGTAGAAATATAAAATACATTACATAGGACAGTAGAAATATAAAATACATTACATAGGACAGTAGAAATATAAAATACATTACATAGGACAGTAGAAATATAAAATACATTACATAGGAGGACAGTAGAAATATAAAATACATTACATAGGACAGTAGAAATATAAAATACATTACATAGGACAGTAGAAATATAAAATACATTACATAGGAGGACAGTAGAAATATAAAATACATTACATAGGACAGTAGAAATATAAAATACATTACATAGGACAGTAGAAATATAAAATACATTACATAGGACAGTAGAAATATAAAATACATTACATAGGAGGGCAGTAGAAATATAAAATACATTACATAGGACAGTAGAAATATAAAATACATTACATAGGACAGTAGAAATAGAAAATACATTACATAGGACAGTAGAAATATAAAATACATTACATAGGACAGTAGAAATATAAAATACATTACATAGGACAGTAGAAATATAAAATACATTACATAGGACAGTAGAAATATAAAATACATTACATAGGACAGTAGAAATATAAAATACATCACAACATAGCAGGGGAAGATAAACATCCATGTCAATTATGAATCCATACAGGGTTAATATATGTTCATATATGTTAATGTAAAAATCATAATTATGATATATGTTGAGCAAGGCTCTGACACAAATACAATTAATTCATCTAATGTCTTTTTTTGTGATGTTACCATTTGTCTTTGCAGAAAATCTCACCATGTTTACTGTGAAGGGATGTTTAGTAATACAGTCAACAGCTCAGATCATTTGGTATACGAGTCATTTGGGAGAGTAAAAATACAGAATTGGGGCAGTGAGCGTGCAGCATGATTCTGTGATTCTAGATCTGACTGTATAAACAGTACAACTGCATAGACACAGCCCCCTCTAGTGGCAGAACCAAGTTGTTTCTAACCAGAGTCTATACTAAGACAGCTATACTACCGTTCAAAAGTTTGGGGTCAATTAGAAAATGTCCTTTTGGGCCATTAAAATAACATCAAAATGATCTGAAATACAGTGTAGACATTGTTAATGTTGTAAATGACTATTGAAGATCTCGTACAACGCTGTGTACTACTCCCTTTACAGAACAGCGCAAACTGTCTCTAACCAGAATAGAAAGAGGAGTGGGAGGCCCCGGTGCACAACTGAGCAAGAGGACAGGTACATTAGAGTGTCTAGTTTGAGAAACAGACGCCTCAAAAGTCCTCAATTGGCAGCTTCATTAAATAGTATCCGCAAAACACCAGTCTCAACGTCAACAGTGAGGAGGCGACTCCGGGATGCTGGCCTTATAGGCAGAGTTCCTCTGTCCAGTGTCTGTGTTCCTTTGCCCATCTTAATCTTTTATTGGCCAGTCTGAGATATGGATTTTTCTTTGCAACTCTGCCTAGAAGGCCTCACTCCTCTTTCCATTCTGGTTAGAGAAAGTTTGTGCTGTTCTGTGAAGGGAGTAGTACGAGATCTTCAGTTTCTTGGCAATTTCTCGCATGGAATAGCCTTCATTTCTCAGAACAATAATAGACTGACGAGTTTCAGAAGAAAGTACTTTGTTTCAGGCCATTTTGAGCCTGTAATCGAACCCACAAATGCTGATGCTCCAGATACTCAACTAGTCTAAAGAAGGCCAGTTTTATTTGCTTCTTTAATCAGTACAACAGTTTTCAGCTGTGCTAACATAATTGCAAAAGGGTTTTCTAATGATCAATTAGCCTTTTAAAATGATCAACTTGGATTATCTAACACAACGTGCCATTGGAACACAGGAGTGATGGTTGCTGATAATGGGCCTCTGTACGCCTACGTAGATATTCCATAAAACAATCTGACGTTTCCAGCTACAATAGTCATTTACAACATTAACAATGTCTACACTGTATTTCTGATCAATGTGATGTTATTTTAAATGGACAATTTTATTTATTTTTTCTTTCAAAAACAAGGACATTTCGAAGTGATCCCAAACTTTTGAACTGTAGTGTATGTCTACTTATGATAATGTAAAAGGTTTATTTTTCTGTCTCCATATGATATGGTAAATATATCCAATGCAAAAAACATCTACATTTAAATGGTATTAATATTAATTCCCATATATTCCCACCTCTGAATATTCCCCAAAATGTGCAACCCTACCCATAGCTTCCTGAAACGGGTCATGTATACAGTACTGTTTAAAATGGTCTGTCAGACTTCCTTATACAGATCAATGAAGACTCTACAATGCAAGGATAATCCAAGTACACATTAGAAAAAGAGAAGTGTGTTCTGGTGGTGGTGTCCGGACTACAAACCTCACGCACAGGCACTTTACCGCCAGGTATAGTATCTCATCAACAGGTATGGAAGAGGAGAGACAGAGACACAGAGAGAGAGAGAGACAGAGAGAGAGAGAGAGACACAGAGAGAGAGAGAGAGACAGAGACACAGAGAGAGACAGAGACACAGAGAGAGAGAGAGAGACACAGACAGACAGACAGACAGACAGACAGACAGACAGACAGACAGACAGACAGACAGACAGACAGACAGACAGACAGACAGACAGACAGACAGACAGACAGACAGACAGACAGACAGACAGACAGACAGACAGACAGAGACACAGAGACACAGAGACACAGAGACACAGAGACACACAGAGAGACAGAGACACAGACAGAGACACACAGAGAGACAGAGAGAGACACAGAGAGAGACACACAGAGAGACAGAGAGAGACACAGAGAGAGACAGAGACAGAGACACAGAGAGAGACAGAGACAGAGACACAGAGAGACAGAGACAGACAGACATTGCAGAAGGTGGCAACCTCACCTCCAGCGTGTATTAATGTCCTCATGAATAGCAGCATTCTGGTACATGGAATGGAAGACAGAGAGTTCAGCACAGTACAGAGCAGTGAGTTTCCCTGCAGACTCAGGCCAGTCCAGTGCTGCATCTGTCTGACACCGAGGACTGGTGTCCTGGATGTAGGAGGAGATGTTCCATCATGGTAACAGAAACCTCCACAACAACACAGGGCTCTAAAAACACACTCACCGGACTGTACCCCCACACCACACAGGGCTCTAAAAACACACTCACCAGACTGTACCCCCACACCACACAGGGCTCTAAAAACACACTCACCGGACTGTATCCCCACACCACAACAACACAGGGCTCTAAAAACACACTCACCGGACTGTATCCCCACACCACACAGGGCTCTAAAAACACTCTCACCAGCCTGTACCCCCACACCACACAGGGCTCTAAAAACACACTCACCAGACTGTACCCCCACACAACACAGGGCTCTAAACACACTCACCAGACTGTATCCCCACACCACACAGGGCTCTAAAAACACACTCACCGGACTGTATCCATACACACACCACACAGGGCTCTAAAAACACACTCACCGGACTGTATCCCCACACCACACAGGGCTCTAAAAACACACTCACCAGACTGTACCCCCACACCACACAGGGCTCTAAAAACACACTCACCAGACTGTACCCCCACACCACACAGGGCTCTAAAAACACACTCACCGGACTCTACCTCCACACCACACAGGGCTCTAAAAACACACTCACCGGACTGTACCCCCACACAACACAGGGCTCTAAAAACACACTCACCAGACTGTACCCCCACACAACACAGGGCTCTAAAAACACACTCACCAGACTGTATCCGTACCCCCACACCACACAGGGCTCTAAAAACACACTCACCGGACTGTACCCCCACACACACAACACAGGGCTCTAAAAACACACTCACCGGACTGTATCCGTACCCCCACACCACAAAGGGCTCTAAAAACACACTCACCGGACTGTACCCCCACACACACAACACAGGGCTCTAAAAACACACTCACCGGACTGTACCCCCACACACCACACAGGGCTCTAAAAACACACTCACCGGACTGTACCCCCACACACACACCACAGGGCTCTAAAAACACACTCACCGGACTGTACCCCCACACACACAACAACACAGGGCTCTAAAAACACACTCACCGGACTGTACCCCCACACACCACACAGGGCTCTAAAAACACACTCACCGGACTGTACCCCCACACACAACACAGGGCTCTAAAAACACACTCACCGGACTGTATCCCCACACACACACCACAGGGCTCTAAAAACACACTCACCGGACTGTACCCCCACACACACAACAACACAGGGCTCTAAAAACACACTCACCGGACTGTACCCCCACACACACAACACAGGGCTCTAAAAACACACTCACCGGACTGTACCCCCACACACCACACAGGGCTCTAAAAACACACTCACCGGACTGTATCCACACACACACACCACACAGGGCTCTAAAAACACACTCACTGGACTGTATCCACACACACACACCACACAGGGCTCTAAAAACACACTCACTGGACTGTATAGCCTCGTTACTACCTGGTACCCCTGCACATTGACTCAGTACCGGTACTTCTATATAGCCTCGTTACTACCTGGTACCCCTGCACATTGACTCAGTACCGGTACTTCTATATAGCCTCGTTACTACCTGGTACCCCTGCACATTGACTCATACAAGGAGTATAGCTTCGTTTTATTCGGCGCATTTGAAAAAAATACATAACATTTGCCAGGATCCGTGCAACATATTTCCGGAGTGGAGAAAGGTCTTCCTTCCCGATGTTTTGAAAAGTCGCATTTAGTCACTCACTCACTCACTCACTCACTCACTCACTCACTCACTCACTCACTCACTCACTCACTCACTCAGACCTTTTCTGCATTAAAACACACACACCCATCCTGATTACACTCCCCCAGTTTGACACGGTACTCTCCATCCCAATGACACTGAGGGATAGAGGTGTGTGTTTGGCCACAGTATCATTGGTTTAAAATGAATGATTGTGCATGGAGGGAGAGCGACCTGATTTCTTCCTAAATGTACTGCTGTCTCAGGTCATTATAACCTGTTAAATATACATTCAGGGGGATTAATACTGTCTCAGGTCATTATAACCTGTTAAATATACATTCAGGGGGATTAATACTGTCTCAGGTCATTATAACCTGTTAAATATACATTCAGGGGGATTAATACTGTCTCAGGTCATTATAACCTGTTAAATATACATTCAGGGGGATTAATACTGTCTCAGGTCATTATAACCTGTTAAATATACATTCAGGGGGATTAATACTGTCTCAGGTCATTATAACCTGTTAAATATACATTCAGGGGGATTAATACTGTCTCAGGTCATTATAACCTGTTAAATATACATTCAGGGGGGATTAATACTGTCTCAGGTCATTATAACCTGTTAAATATACATTCAGGGGGATTAATACTGTCTCAGGTCATTATAACCTGTTAAATATACATTCAGGGGGATTAATACTGTCTCAGGTCATTATAACCTGTTAAATATACATTCAGGGGGGATTAATACTGTCTCAGGTCATTATAACCTGTTAAATATACATTCAGGGGGGATTAATACTGTCTAAAACTACATGAGACTAATCTGTCCACAGATATTCTAACAATGTAATAAAATAAGGAATTTGAATTGGTTTAAAGAGCAGATGCAGCCAACTGGAAGGAGGAGAGGAAAGAGCTGGTTTCCCTGATTATATCAACAATGTGGGGAGGAAGAGAGGAGAGGAAGAGAAGAGGAGGAGAGGAAGAGGAGGAGAGGAGGAAGAGGGGAAGAGAAGAGGAGGGGAGGAGGGGAGGAGGGGAGGAAGAGAGGAGGAGGGGAGGAGGGGAGGAAGAGAGGAGGAGGGGAGGAGGGGAGGAAGAGAGGAGGAGGGGAGGAGGGGAGGAAGAGAGGAGGATAGGAGGATAGGAGGAGGGGAGGAAGAGAGGGGAGGAAGAGAGGTAGAGAGGAGTGAATAGGAGGACAGGCCCTGTGATAGACCAGCGTTCAGGGGTCTACTGGTACATCAAGCTGCCTCACAAACAGAAACAGGAGATAGACTCCTGCCCTATGGGCCGTAAGGGATCAAAACAAGGCTTCTTCCTTTTACAGTAGAAGTAAATCAATAGTATGAGAGGAAGGAAACACAAGAGGAGAAGTAATTGTCACAAGGACAAACCACCAATACCACCAGACATTAAAGTAGCTGGAGCTTTGGGAGTTGACAAGTCTAGTCTTGTATTTTCTATAGTCTTCCAGTTATTATTGAAAAGTATATGATTTCCCTCTAATATCCCGGGTAGACTTTAAAAGACAGCTAGGGGAAATGTAACTGTTCAAATCGACAAACACAATATCTACAGTACAGATCCAATACCGTGTCATTATTACAAGGATAAACACAACCACTCACTACAACTGAAGTAAAAAAAAAAGGTTTAAAAAAAAAGGTTTTTTAAAAAAAGGTACCAATCCGAGGTCAACTCTAAAGACTGCTAGGATATAGCTGGTCGTCATCAACAGGGTCTAGGTTTTACTAAACAGGAGATCAGATCCTCCTTTAATATATATCCTGGATGAAGTGTAGTAAAGGAAAGACAGCTAGGACTGACCGCACAACACAATAACAACAACACAATAACAACAACACAATAACAACAACACAATAACAACAACACAATAACAACAACACAATAATAACAACACAATAACAACAACACAATAATAACAACACAATAACAACAACACAATAACAACAACACAATAACAACAACACAATAACAACAACACAATAACAACAACACAATAACAACAACACAATAATAACAACACAATAACAACAACACAATAACAACAACACAATAACAACAACACAATAATAACAACACAATAACAACAACACAATAACAACAACACAACTGGTCTCTCTTTTCCAGCAGCTGTGTCATGATTAAAAGTTTTTCTCTCTCTCGTCCAAATGCAGTCTCCTCAGGTTATGAGTATATTAGAATCAGACCTCCACCATCAGCCCTGTACACCACTACCTACAGACCTCTACCATCAGCCCTGTACACCACTACCTACAGACCTCTACCATCAGCCCTGTACATCACTACCTACAGACCTCTACCATCAGCCCTGTACACCACTACCTACAGACCTCTACCATCAGCCTTGTACATCACTACCTACAGACCTCTACCATCAGCCCTGTACACCACTACCTACAGACCTCTACCATCAGCCCTGTACACCACTACCTACAGACCTCTACCATCAGCCCTGTACATCACTACCTACAGACCTCTACCATCAGCCCTGTACACCACTACCTACAGACCTCTACCATCAGCCTTGTACATCACTACCTACAGACCTCTACCATCAGCCCTGCACACCACTACCTACAGACAGCAGACCTCTACCATCAGCCCTGTACACCACTACCTACAGACCTCTACCATCAGCCCTGTACATCACTACCTACAGACCTCTACCATCAGCCCTGCACACCACTACCTACAGACAGCAGACCTCTACCATCAGCCCTGTACACCACTACCTACAGACCTCTACCATCAGCCCTGTACATCACTACCTAGAGACCTCTACCATCAGCCCTGTACATCACTACCTACAGACCTCTACCATCAGCCTTGTACATCACTACCTACAGACCTCTACCATCAGCCCTGCACACCACTACCTGCAGACAGCAGACCTCTACCATCAGCCCTGTACACCACTACCTACAGACCTCTACCATCAGCCCTGTACACCACTACCTACAGACCTCTACCATCAGCCCTGCACACCACTACCTACAGACAGCAGACCTCTACCATCAGCCCTGTACACCACTACCTACAGACCTCTACCATCAGCCCTGTACACCACTACCTACAGACAGCAGACCTCTACCATCAGCCCTGTACACCACTACCTACAGACAGCAGACCCCTACCATCAGCCCTGTACACCACTACCTACAGACCTCTACCATCAGCCCTGTACACCACTACCTACAGACCTCTACCATCAGCCCTGCACACCACTACCTACAGACAGCAGACCTCTACCATCAGCCCTGTACACCACTACCTACAGACCTCTACCATCAGCCCTGCACACCACTACCTACAGACCTCTACCATCAGCCCTGTACACCACTACCTACAGACCTCTACCATCAGCCCTGCACACCACTACCTACAGACAGCAGACCTCTACCATCAGCCCTGTACACCACTACCTACAGACCTCTACCATCAGCCCTGTACATCACTACCTACAGACCTCTACCATCAGCCCTGTACACCACTACCTACAGACCTCTACCATCAGCCCTGTACACCACTACCTACAGACCTCTACCATCAGCCCTGTACACCACTACCTAAAGACAGCAGACCTCTACCATCAGCCCTGTACATCACTACCTACAGACCTCTACCATCAGCCCTGTACACCACTACCTACAGACCTCTACCATCAGCCCTGTACATCACTACCTACAGACCTCTACCATCAGCCCTGTACACCACTACCTACAGACCTCTACCATCAGCCCTGTACACCACTACCTACAGACCTCTACCATCAGCCCTGTACACCACTACCTACAGACCTCTACCATCAGCCCTGTACACCACTACCTACAGACCTCTACCATCAGCCCTGTACACCACTACCTAAAGACAGCAGACCTCTACCATCAGCCCTGTACATCACTACCTACAGACCTCTACCATCAGCCCTGTACACCACTACCTAGAGACCTCTACCATCAGCCCTGTACATCACTACCTACAGACCTCTACCATCAGCCCTGTACACCACTACCTACATACCTCTACCATCAGCCCTGTACACCACTACCTACAGACCTCTACCATCAGCCCTGTACATCACTACCTACAGACCTCTACCATCAGCCCTGTACACCACTACCTACAGACCTCTACCATCAGCCCTGTACACCACTACCTACAGACCTCTACCATCAGCCCTGTACACCACTACCTACAGACCTCTACCATCAGCCCTGTACACCACTACCTACAGACCTCTACCATCAGCCCTGTACACCACTACCTAAAGACAGCAGACCTCTACCATCAGCCCTGTACATCACTACCTACAGACCTCTACCATCAGCCCTGTACACCACTACCTACAGACCTCTACCATCAGCCCTGTACACCACTACCTACAGACCTCTACCATCAGCCCTGTACACCACTACCTACAGACCTCTACCATCAGCCCTGTACACCACTACCTACAGACCTCTACCATCAGCCCTGTACACCACTACCTACAGACCTCTACCATCAGCCCTGTACACCACTACCTACAGACCTCTACCATCAGCCCTGTACACCACTACCTACAGACCTCTACCCTGTCACTGACGTGGTCTTCCTGTCTGGGTTGGCGCCCCCCCCCTTGGGTTGTGCCATGGCGGAGATTTTTGTGGGCTATACTCGGCCTTGACTTCGGACGGTAAGTTGGTGGTTGTAGACATCCCTCTAGTGGTGTGGGGGCTGTGCTTTGGCAAAGTGGGTGGGGTTATATCCTGCCTGTTTGGCCCTGTCCGGGGGTATCATCGGATGGGGTCACAGTGTCTTCTGATCCCTCCTGTCTCAGCCTCCAGTATTTATGCTGCAGTAGTTTATGTGTCGGGGGGCTAGGGTCAGTCTGTTACATCTGGAGTATTCTCTTGTCTTATCCGGTGTCCTGTGTGAATTTAAATATGCTCTCTCTAATTCTCTCTTTCTCTCTTTCTTTCTTTCTCTCGGAGGACCTGAGCCCTAGGACCATGCCTCAGGACTACCTGGCATGATGACTCCTTGCTGACCCCAGTCCACCTGGCCATGCTGCTGCTCCAGTTTCAACTGTTCTGCCTGCGGCTACGGAACCCTGACCTGTTCACCGGACGTGCTTGTTGCACCCTCGACAACTACTATGATTATTATTATTTGACCATGCTGGTCATTTATGAACATTTTAACATCTTGACCATGTTCTGTTATAATATCCACCCGGCACAGCCAGAAGAGGACTGGCCACCCCTCATAGCCTGGTTCCTCTCTAGGTTTCTTCCTAGGTTTTTGGCCTTTCTAGGGAGTTTTTCCTAGGGAGTTTTTCCTAGCCACCGTGCTTCTTTCACATGCATTGCTTGCTGTTTGGGGTGTTAGGCTGGGTTTCTGTACAGCACTTTGAGATTTCAGCTGATATACGAAGGGCTATATAAATAAATTTGATTTGATTTGATTTACTCTACCAGTGTAGCAGACAGTCACAGTGCAGCCTCTCCTCTCCTCAAAGAGAGAGAAAGAGACAGATTGCTTTGTCAATGTAAACATATGTTTCCCATGCCAATAAAGCCCTTTAAATTTAAATTAAATTGAGATTATTTTGAGCTCAGGCAATTGAATGGTTCAGAGGTACCATTAATCTCCATATACCACCACGCTTCTCAGTTGGAGACGCTGAGATGCTATTTCCCCAGCGAGGGTGGGACTTACTGATCGATAGCTAAATTGCCTTTATTAATTTTAAGCCCCTTTTCACATTCCACATTCCAAATGCCACCCTATTCCCTACCTAGTGCACTACTTCTGAATGGGACTCTGGTTAAAAGTAGTGCACTATTTAGGGAATAGGGTGCTATTTGGGATGCACAAACAGAGAGAAATAAAGACTGCTATGCTACGGTATGCGAGACTTCACACAACACCGCTCTGCACTCGCTCCCTAGAATTATCCGAAAACGTTTGTTACATGCGCCAAATACAACAGTGAAATGATCACTTATAAAGCCCTTAACCAACAATGCAGTTAAGAAAATACCTGAAATAAAAAGTAAGAGATAAGAATAACATAATTAAAGCGCAGCAGGCAGTGATGTAACCAGTCAGGATGCTCTCGATGGTGCAGCTGTAAAACCTTTTTGAGGATCTGAGGACCCATGCCAAATCTTTTCAGGTCTCCTGAGGGGGAATGGGTTTTGTTGTGCCCTCTTCACGACTGTCTTGGTGTGCTTGGACCATGTTAGTTTGTTGGTGATGTGGACACCAAGGAACTTGAAGCTCTCAACCTGCTCCACTACATCCCCGTCGATGACAATGGTGGCGTGCTCGGTCCTCCTTTTCCTGTAGTCCACAATTATTTCACTGATTTCTCATTATATCTTCACTAATAGTGAACAGATCAGCTTATTGGAGAGGAGAGAGCATAGTTAAAGCATGACATAATCCACTTGAATACCACCATGATGGCAATGTATCCTGTATCGGACGTGTGTGTGACCTCCAAGACGAGGAGAACAGAACCGGTGAAAAGGGGCCTCTCGTATTCTGTCTGTCTCAGACAAGTGAAAGGGCCTCGTTCTGACTCAGTCAGCAATACACCTCACATACAGCCTCAGGCTAGGAGATAGTGGTTACAGTAGGCTCTCTAAGCTCTTCAAAAATTCATGGGTCTTTAAGCTCAACAGGCTGTGGTTCCCCATCTCCACAGATAACATCATTGACAGACTGTCACCGCAAGAGTTACTGCCTAAATACTGAGACGTGAGTTGAAAGACGATCGAGGGTCAGTTCTAAGGCCCATACTACTCTATTCCTAGACTAAAAAGCACATTCAATAGAGATTCTCCATTAAGTGGTTTTCAGTCCAGGAAACCATCCATTTCAAAGTGGTTTTCAGTCCAGGAAACCATCCATTTCAAAGCGGTTTCCAGTCTAGGAAACCATCCATTTCAAAGCGGTTTCCAGTCCAGGAAACGATCCATTTCAAAGTGGTATTCAGTCCAGGAAACCGTCCATTTCAAAGTGGTTTTCAGTCCAGGAAACCATCCATTTCAAAGTGGTTTTCAGTCCAGGAAACCATCCATTTCAAAGTGGTTTTCAGTCCAGGAAACCATCCATTTCAAAGTGGTATTCAGTCCAGGAAACCATCCATTTCAAAGCGGTTCTCAGTCCAGGAAACCATCCATTTCAAAGTGGTTTTCAGTCCAGGAAACCGACCATTTCAAAGCGATTTCCAGTCCAGGAAACGATCCATTTCAAAGTGGTTTTCAGTCCAGGAAACCATCCATTTCAAAGCGGTTTTCAGTCCAGGAAACCGTCCATTTCAAAGTGGTTTTCAGTCCAGGAAACCATCCATTTCAAAGCGGTTTCCAGTCCAGGAAACGATCCATTTCAAAGTGGTTTTCAGTCCAGGAAACCATCCATTTCAAAGTGGTTTTCAGTCCAGGAGTAGGTGTGTGGGTCCAGGAAACCAGACATGCATAAGTTCTTGTTATGTATCCACGCAGCATGTCTTCCCTGTGGCTCAGTTGGTAAAGCATGGTGTGTGCAACGCCAGGGTTGTGGGTTCGGTTCCCACAGGGGGCCAGTACAAAAAAAAAAAATGCATTGTATGAAATGTATGTATTCGCTACTGTAAGTCGCTCTGGATAAGAGCGTCTGCTAAATGACTAAAATGCATGGTAACCATGGTTACATTATTAGAATATAACTATTAACATCAGTGATGTATTGGTAAAAGTGTGTAATGGATAATAGGAACAACTACCGATATAAAATAAAACAGGAAATTTGTAGAACTATAATGTCTGGTTTTTAATGTCGGCCTATAGGGACAATAGGCCTGTAGGGACAATGGGCCTGTAGGGACAATGGGCCATATCGAAAAGTTTTTTTTTTGAATTCCCAACTTGTTTGATAAGATTAGTATAGATTCTCAGGGGACCCCACATGGGGCCTCGACCCCACGTTTGGGAACCACTATACTAACCTCTGTCTGCTCTGCCTCACCACATCACTGTCTGTCTCAGTAGCCTACTCTCTGTATAGCAAGGTTATTATGAGAATTGAGTAGAACTTGATCTTGCTTAGGTAGGCACCATTTGAAAATCTTGGCCATGTTCTGTTATAATCTCCACCCGGCTCAGCCAGAAGAGGACTGGCCACCCCTCATAGCCTGGTTCCTCTCTTGGTTTCTTCCTAGGTTCTGGCCTTTCTAGGGAGTTTTTCCTAGCCACCGTGCTTCTACACCTGCATTGCTTGCTGTTTGGGGTTTAAGTGGTGGGTTTCTGTACAGCACTTTGAGATATCAGCTGATGTAAGAAGGGCTTTATAAATACATTTGATTTGATTTAACGTTAGCTTCTTACTTCATCCTTCTAGCTGGATAAGTAATGCTAGCCAGAGCCCTTCAACTGCAATAGAAGTCTCTGCAGGCGGCTAGCCATCTGACTGACTGACAGCTACAAGCACTACCAGTTGAGTACTCATTCTACAAGAGCGGTTGTTTCATTTGTTTAGGGGGATGTATATAGCGATGGCAGGAGTCACGGGACGGTTTTAAAATTGCCTTTGGTCCGGCATCTCGCAAAACCCACTGTCAGCAGCGCCTCTATTTTTTTGTCTCCTTCTCTAGTGAGCGGTGGACGTGCTGATAACCCAGGAGGCAAGTCTGCGGGACGCAGGCGAATGTAACGAACGAACACGGTTCATGATTCCACTCGTCTGCGAAGAGTAATACGCGATTACAACTCATTAATAACTGCTCTGAGCTTTGATCAACACTGGGAAATATATTTACATGTTGACCCATCATTGATTTTCTTTGTGTACTATATATATATATATATATAAAAAACATTTAGGTCTGGACCTCGGTGTCTTCACATGTAGTTACGGCCATGTTAACTACAGCGGTCAACATACCCCCACATCTACTATGGTATGGAGGCATAGAGCTGAGGAGTGATACTGCATGTTAACCAAAGCAGCATGTTAACCAAAGCAGCATGTTAACCAAAGCAGCATGTTAACCAAAGCAGCATGTTAGATTTCAGCTTTCAATAAGATGTGCATGAATTGTGTGTGTACATACTATTGAATAGTACTATTCATGTATGTGTTTCCGTGTATCATGTCCTGTCAGTTGGCTATCATAAAGCTCGTACATAATGGATGAAGTCAGAATCCTCATCATCATCATCCTCCTTTCTGCATTAGTTATTAGACGTTGATGTTAATCAAATGAGAATGTTGTTTATCCCTAAGGAATACAATATATGAAAACGAGATAAAAAATGTAAAAAAACAGAACACCAAACTAGATAAACTGCCTCTAATTTACTTGTGTTTTGGTCAAATAATGATCTGAATTTTATATGAACATGTGGGCCTCTAAATCATCACCCCTCTTATCTAGACAACAACTGCTGCTGCTTTTACATCACAACCAAACAAACCCAACCACCAAACCCAACCACCAAACCAAACACAACCAAACCCAACCACCAAACCAAACACAACCACCAAACCAAACACAACCAAACCCAACCACCAAACCAAACACAACCAAACCCAAGCACCAAACTAAACACAACCAAACCCAACCACCAAACCAACCAAACAAACCAAACCAAACACAACCACCAAACCAAACCAAACCAAACCCAACCACCAAACCAAACACAACCAAACCCAACCACCAAACCAAACACAACCAAACCCAACCACCAAACCAACCAAACAAACCCAACCACTAAACCAACCAAACCCAACAACCAAACCAACCCCAACCACCAAACCAAACCAAACCAAACCCAACAACCAAACCAAACAGTGTCATATTGCCTACCATACAATTATGTCAAACTTGTTGGCAAGAGTATCATAGCAAATAAACAACACTATTTATTTTATTCTAGTTCACAATTATATATTATAGGGTTCACCCACTCTGCTCAGAATGAACTGCCCAGAGTGGGTGAACTGCCCAGAGTGGGTGAACTGCCCAGAGTGGGGTGAAAACGTACTTGGGTAATGAAATTTCACTTGCTTATGTTATGATGACGGCCTAGGAACAGTGGGTTAACTGCCTTGTTCAGGGGCAGAACGACAGATTTTTAACCTTGTCAGCTCGGGGATTCGATCTAACAACCTTTCAGTTACTGGCCCAACTCTCTAACCACTAGGCTACCTGCCACCCCAAATGTGGAGCCCTATATAAAATCTATCTCCGGGCTTCAACTGAAGACAGACACATCTGAGGGGTTTGGCTGTTCATTCCAATATGGTTAGGAGGATGGGAAAAACATTCCAAATGAGGTGGAAGACAAACTGCCTCAGTGGGACTTAACGTATGTCTCCAAAATGGCACTCTATTCCCTATGTAGTGCACTACTTTTGACCAGAGCACATTATAAAAACACAATTTCTCCCTCCACTTCTAGGTCATTCATGTGATTAATAGAAAAACAAAAACATTAAAATCACAAAAAGTATGAAGTTGGAGCTTCTTTTTTCGAAATTAATTAGAAATTAGTATTTGAATCCAGGTCTAGCAGGTAGGCATGCACAGGGGTATTCAGGCAGGTAGGAGAGGAGGATATCCATGGAGGAGAGGAGGATATCCATGGAGGAGGGGAGGATATCCAGGGAGGAGAGGAGGATATCCATGGAGGAGGGGAGGATATTCAGGGAGGAGGGGAGGATATCCATGGAGGAGGGGAGGATATCCGTGGAGGAGGGGAGGATATCCATGGAGGAGGGGAGGATATTCAGGGAGGAAGGGAGGATATCCATGGAGGAGGGGAGGATATCCAGGGAGGAGAAGAGGATATCCAGGGAGGAGAGGAGGATATTCAGGGAGGAGAGGAGGATATTCAGGGAGGAGGGGAAGATATTCAGGGAGGAGGGGAGGATATTCAGGGAGGAGGGAAGGATATCCAGGGAGGAGGGGAGGGTATCCAGGGAGGAGGGGAGGATATCCAGGGAGGAGAGGAGGATATCCATGGAGGAGGGGAGGATATCCATGGAGGAGGGGAGGATATTCAGGGGGGAAGGGAGGATATCCATGGAGGAGGGGAGGATATCCAGGGAGGAGAGGAGGATATCCAGGGAGGAGAGGAGGATATTCAGGGAGGAGGGGAAGATATTCAGGGAGGAGGGGAGGATATTCAGGGAGGAGGGAAGGATATCCAGGGAGGAGGGGAGGATATCCAGGGAGGAGGGGAGGGTATTCAGGGAGGAGAGGAGGGTATTCAGGGAGAAGAGTATTCAGGGAGGATATTCAGTACCCAGGGAGGAGGGTATTCAGGGGGGAGGGTTTTCAGGGAAGGGGGTATTCAGGGAGGAGGGTATTCAGGGAGGAGGGTATTCAGGGAGCAGGGTATTCAGGGAGGATATTCAGCACCCAGGGAGGAGGGTATTCAGGGAGGAGGGTATTCAGGGAGGATATTCAGCACCCAGGGAGGAGGGTATTCAGGGAGGGTATTCAGCACCCAGGGAGGAGGGTATTCAGGGAGGGTATTCAGCACCCAGGGAGGAGGGTATTCAGGGAGGGTATTCAGCACCCAGGGAGGAGGGTATTCAGGGAGGGTATTCAGCACCCAGGGAGGAGGTATTCAGGGAGGGTATTCAGCACCCAGGGAGGAGGGTATTCAGGGAGGATATTCAGCACCCAGGGAGGAGGGTATTCAGGGAGGGTATTCAGCACCCAGGGAGGAGGGTATTCAGGGAGGGTATTCAGCACCCAGGGAGGAGGGTATTCAGGGAGGGTATTCAGCACCCAGGGAGGAGGGTATTCAGGGAGGGTATTCAGCACCCAGGGAAGGCTACCACATCGTTCAGGGCATTGTGTGACTGGTGAAGTGAAGGCTACTATAGTTCATTATTTGAGAGGAGAATCCAAATCCAAGCCAATTCTAAAATCTGCTATATTATAGAAAATGAGCTCAGTAAAAATGGCTGGATAGTGGAGAGTAGTGAGCAGCTCTGAGCTGTATTAAAACAGTCTAAGATGTCATTAGGCTGGAAAAGATGATTGTATCGTCTGTGGTTTGGTTGGCCCAGTCCTGACCAGTTGGCTTGGCAGCAGTGCTGCATCACTCATTCATCATCATTGCCTGGCCGCTCGTTCCAAACACATCCTGATTTCTCCAAGTGGTACACGTTCCTGGAACGTCTTCATTAAGTCCATCAACCAATCAGACAATAGTCTGCCTTGTGACATCAAAGATGTGCAGCGACCCAGGACCGACACGGTGCACAAGACGATTCCAATGCTTTTACACCTCTGTCATTTCCCATTAAGCGTTCAGTCCAAAACAAGCCGCTATGCTAGCCTGTTAAACACAGCGCAGCAGGTGAGAGGAAGGAGGCCGAGGCATGAAAACACACTGACAGACAAAGTCATTAGATAACTAATGAACAGAGGATGTTACATAAGAGCTGCTTCCTACTGATCTCTCCTCTTCCTACTGATCTCTCCTCTTCCTAACGATCTCTCCTCTTCCTACCGATCTCTCCTCTTCCTACTGATCTCTCCTCTTCCTACCGATCTCTCCTCTTCCTAACGATCTCTCCTCTTCCTACCGATCTCTCCTCTTCCTACCGATCTCTCCTCTTCCTACCGATTCTCCTCTTCCTACTGATCTCTCCTCTTCCTACTGATCTCTCCTCTTCCTACCGATCTCTCCTCTTCCTACCGATCTCTCCTCTTCCTACCGATCTCTCCTCTTCCTACTGATCTCTCCTCTTCCTACCGATCTCTCCTCTTCCTACCGATCTCTCCTCTTCCTACCGATCTCTCCTCTTCCTACCGATCTCTCCTCTTCCTACCGATCTCTCCTCTTCCTACCGATCTCTCCTCTTCCTACCGATTCTCCTCTTCCTACCGATCTCTCCTCTTCCTACCGATCTCTCCTCTTCCTACCGATCTCTCCTCTTCCTACTGATCTCTCCTCTTCCTACCGATCTCTCCTCTTCCTACCGATCTCTCCTCTTCCTACCGATCTCTCCTCTTCCTACCGATCTCTTCTCTTCCTACCGATCTCTCGTCTTCCTACCGATCTCTCCTCTTCCTACCGATTCTCCTCTTCCTACCGATCTCTCCTCTTCCTACCGATCTCTCCTCTTCCTACTGATCTCTCCTCTTCCTACCGATCTCTCCTCTTCCTACCGATCTCTCCTCTTCCTACTGATCTCTCCTCTTCCTACCGATCTCTCCTCTTCCTACTGATCTCTCCTCTTCCTAACGATCTCTCCTCTTCCTACCGATCTCTCCTCTTCCTACTGATCTCTCCTCTTCCTACTGATCTCTCCTGTACACAGCAGCAGGTCTTACAGGTCTATTTCAGTTATACGCATCATTGTGTATGCATCGTCTAGGCTGGTTTATAGACAAGCATTTCGCTACTCCCGCAGTAACATCTGCTAAATATGTGCATGTGATGTGACCAATAACATTTTGATAGGGTGGTCAAATAGAGAGTCATCATATCATAAAACATTCATGCTAATGCCTTGTATTTGTCTGTCCAGAAGCCCGTCTATGAGGGGGCTCTGCGAAGCCTTTTAATACCGCGGCAGCTGGGTGAGACAGGGGAGCTGGCTGCTTGTCTTCCCCACTTAACATCCACTCTGATGGGGTTGATAGTCAGTGACAACAGGCCTCAAGCGCACTGACTGACCAGGCTGCAAACATCAGCAAGAGAGTAACACACACACACACACACACACACATCACACACACACACACACACACACATCACACACATTGAGAGATGGAGACGGATGGCTCAATTCTGGACTGAAAGGAGTAATATGTGAAGAGAGAGAGACAGACACACAGAGACAGACGACACAGAGACAGACGACACAGAGACAGACACACAGAGACAGACGACACAGAGACAGACGACACAGAGACAGACGACACAGAGACAGACGACACAGAGACAGACGACACAGAGACAGACGACACAGAGACAGACACACAGAGACAGACGACACAGAGACATACACACAGAGACAGACGACACAGAGACAGACGACACAGAGACAGACACACAGAGACAGACGACACAGAGACAGACACACAGAGACAGACGACACAGAGACAGACGACACAGAGACAGACGACACAGAGACAGACGACACAGAGACAGACACACAGAGACAGACACACAGAGACAGACGACACAGAGACAGACGACACAGAGACAGACGACACAGAGACAGACGACACAGAGACAGACACACAGAGACAGACACACAGAGACAGACAGAGACAGACACACAGAGACAGACCACACAGAGACAGACACACAGAGACAGACACACAGATACAGACACACAGATACAGACACACAGATACAGACACACAGAGACAGACACACAGAGACAGACGACACAGAGACAGACACACAGAGACAGACGACACAGAGACAGACACACAGGGACAGACACACAGATACAGACACACAGAGACAGACAGAGACAGACACACAGAGACAGATGACACAGAGGCAGACGACACAGAGACAGACACACAGAGACAGACACACAGAGACAGACACACAGATACAGACACACAGATACAGACACACAGAGACAGACACACAGAGACAGACGACACAGAGACAGACACACAGAGACAGACACACAGATACAGACACACAGAGACAGACAGAGACAGACACACAGAGACAGACAGAGACAGACGACACAGAGACAGACGACACAGAGACAGACGACACAGAGACAGACACACAGAGACAGACACACAGAGACAAACACACAGAGACAGATGACACTGGAATATCAGACCATGTTATTGTTGTTGAGTCACCTGAGTTGTGGTAGCTCTCGCAGGGTCAAGACAGGTTTTATCAGGTGAAATACATTTGCATTGAATGAAAGGATTAAGATGTCTTGGGAGAGAGAAGTGATGTGCTAGGAGAGAGAGAGAGAGAGAAAGAAGGGAGAGAGAGAGAAGGGAGAGAGAAAGAAGGGAGAGAGAGAAGGGAGAGAGGAGTGATATGCTAGGAGGGAGAGAGAGCGAGAAGGGAGAGAGAGAAGGGAGAGAGAGAAGGGAGAGAGAGAAGGGAGAGAGAAGTGATGTGCTAGGAGGGAGAGAGAGCGAGAAGGGAGAGAGCGAGAAGGGAGAGAGGAGTGATGTGCTAGGAGGGAGAGAGAGAGAAAAGGGAGAGAGAAGGGAGAGAGAGAAGGGAGAGAGAGAAGGGAGAGAGAAGGGAGAGAGAAGGGAGAGAGAGAGAGAGAAGGGAGAGAGAAGGGAGAGAGAGAGGGAGAGAGAAGTGATGTGCTAGGAGGGAGAGAGAGAGAGAAGGGAGAGAGAGAGAAGGGAGAGAGAGAAGGGAGAGAGAAAGAAGGGAGAGAGAGAGAAGGGAGAGAGAGAGAAGGGAGAGAGAGAGAAGGGAGAGAGGAGTGATGTGCTCGGAGGGATAAAGAGAGAAGGGAGAGCGAGAGAGAGAGTGTGTGTCAGAGCAAGTTATTGTTGATTCATCTGTGTTGTCTGTGGTAGGTCACTTCTAGCAAGGTTCTGTGCTACAGATCGCTGTTAGAATGTCAGGTCATGAATTAAATAAGAAAGCCAGGTCAACTGAAAGACAAGCAGGCTACCCTACCAGGTCAACTGGAGGACAAGCAGGCTACCCTACCAGGTCAACTGGTATACAAGCAGGCTACCCTACCAGGTCAACTGGAAGACAAGCAGGCTGCCCTACCAGGTCAACTGGAAGACAAGCAAGCTACCCTACCAGTTGACTTGGAGGACAAGCAAGCTACCCTACCAGGTCAACTGGAGGACAAGCAGGCTACCCTACCAGGTCAACTGGAAGACAAGCAGGCTACCCTACCAGGTCAACTGGAAGACAAGCAGGCTACCCTACCAGGTCAACTGAAAGACAAGCAGGCTACCCTACCAGGTCAACTGAAAGACAAGCAGGCTACCCTACCAGGTCAACTGAAAGACAAGCAGGCTACCCAACCAGGTCAACTGAAAGACAAGCAGGCTACCCTACCAGGTCAACTGAAAGACAAGCAGGCTACCCTACCAGGTCAACTGAAAGACAAGCAGGCTACCCTACCAGGTAAGGGTGGAATCACACATGTAAAACATCATTATCACCTCAGATGTGGTTGAAAGCCAAAACTAATGTCAGCTGTCCACATTGTTCTCCACAATAGAGATAGTTTGTTGACCATGGATCCAAATGCCCCACAGCCACTATAAACAAGCAGCTCAGTGATTTGGTGACCAGAGCAGTGTACAGTAGCTGAAGTTTCAACTCTCTTGGACATCTCTCATTTAAAAAAAGGTGGAATATACAGTACAGGCTGTCCTTGACAGTCTCTACTTACAGTAGCACCTTCTACACTGAAAATAGCTCTACAAACTTCTGAGCAAAGAGACAAATATCCAACGCAGCAAAGCTGACCATCCGTAAACATGAACATGCAGTGTGTGGAGAAAAGCCTCCATCTTCAACATGAAACCATGAACATTAGTTAATCTAAGCTGAGATCTTGTGTTTGAAGGGTGTTTCACTACATTGAATGTAAGTGTTATGATACACTGAATGGATTTCAAAAACAGAATGGAAGTATTCTGAAACCCCTAACGTGGTTCTTCAATCTGAATCATTGTGTTTTTAAGAGTGTTGTGAAAAATACTTGTAGGTGTTTCAGTGCATGTAAAAGGCAGCACTAAAAACCACACATAATGTTTGGTCAGACTGTCTCTCATACAATCAAATGGGTTTCAATTGTAAATGGTTTATAGCAGAAAATATTGATTGATGATGATTTTCATTTTGTTTAACATGTTAACTTCTCTAGGCTTGGGGGCGCTATTTTCACGTCCGGATGAAAAGTGTGCCCAAAGTAAACTGCCTGCTACTCAGGCCCAGAAGCTAGGATATGCATATAATTGGTAGATTTGGATAGAAAACACTCAGTTTCTAAAACTGTTTGAATAATGTCTGTGAGTATAACAGAACTGATTTGGCAGGTGAAACCCCGAGCACAATCCATCCAGGGCAAAAAAATTGAGGTCAATCTGTTTTCCATTGGTTTTCTATGGTAAGCCCATTTTAATAGAAATATGCTTGCAGTTCCTATAGCTTCCACTAGATGTCAACAGTCTTTAGAAATTGGTTGATGTTTTTCTTTAGAGAAATGAAGTACAGCAGTCCAGAACGAGGGTCCAGCCTAGGGCTCTAATGTTTTGATGCGCACGACCTGGAACGCGCTTTGTTTTCCTCCGGTATTGAACACAGTTTATCCCATCTTAAATGTTATCAATTATTTACGTTAAAATACCTAAAGTTGTATTAGGAAAGTTGTTTGAAATGTTTGGACAAAGATTACAGGTAACTTATGAGATATTTTGTAGTCATGTTGCGCGAGTTGGAACCGGTGTTTTTCTGGATCAAACGCGCCAAATAAATGGACATTTTGGATATATAACGACGGAATTAATCAAACAAAAGGACCATTTGTGATGTTTATGGGTCATATTGGAGTGCCAACAGAAGAAGCTTTTCAAAGGTAAGGCATGAATTATATCTTTATTTCTGAGTTTCGTGTCGCGCCTGGCGGGTTGAATTATGATTGGTCTGTGTTTGTTTGGTGGGGTGCTATCCTCAGATAATCGCATGGTTTGCTTTCGCCGTAAAGCCTTTTTGAAATCTGACATGATGGTTAGATTAATGAGAAGTTAAGCTTTAATTTGGTGTGTTGCACTTGTGAATGTATGAAAGTTAAATATTTGTAATAATTTTTGGGGAATTTGGCGCTCTGCCATTTCACCGGATGTTGTCAAATCGATCCCGTTAACGGGATTTGAGCCCAAAGAAGTTTTAAAGAAGACACTGGGAATTGAATACTTTCCTAAAGTAGACTTTTGCACAAATTATAGGCTGCAGTTGCCAGGCCCATTGTGAGATTATAAATAATATAACAATCAAAATGTTTAGGGATATGTAAATTATAGCAGAGGTAACATGAGGTACCATGTGTAAAGTCGACCTTCATCACTGGTATTCATGTGAGAAGGTGGATGTGAACCCGGGTCTCCTGTTTGTCAAAACGCTGCGTTAGTGCACGCCAGTCTTCAGGAGTAAGCTGTTGAGCTGACACACATCTGTTACACTGAGCACATGGGACCCGATTCAGACTTGAGATAAGTCTACTTAACATGGACTCAATAAAACATGGACTTTAAGTCATGTTAAATCAACTCATAAAAAGTCTGAATAGGGCTTTTTATAATAGTGGGAATTGAACCCCAGAGTGCTGGGGCAGTAAGATGGCACATTTATTTTGAGTTTTAACCCACTACCATATGAGGAACTTGTGCCTCCATATCAGAATACAAAATGTTTAGATTAAAGGCTAAATGTGAATTTCAAACGTTGTGCTGCCATACTGTTCAGAATTCCTCCAATCTGAGGCATGGAGGTGGAGAGAGGGCATTCGTGGCAGGTGTGCCCTCTAGAAAACTCTATGGTTGAGTAGAGAAGAAAAAATAAATCATTCAAGTTTGAGGACACCTCCCTGGTATTTGGGTCTTTCATGAACTCAGACCGGTGAGAGCACACCAAAAACGCTCAGATGAAACTCTCCAAAACAATCCAAGAAATTATGTGTCAATGAGAAAGAGACTACAAAAATGTTATTAAATCACATTGAGGAAGGAAACAGAAAAGGAATTCACTCAAAAAGGAACATTTGTTTTGTTTACATTCCGGCTGGTAATGCTAATATTCCAAGTCAAACAGCCATTTGATCCATTGTTCAGTTTTCACGATGCTACATGTAATTATTAAGCCTACCAGCTTCATGAGCTTGATCTATTGTTTGATGTGCCTCAGGCCATTTACACTGCGCTAGCATTGGCCTACCACACCACATCTACTTTTAGCAACGCTAGTATGTACACACTAGTGTTGCTGGGAATTAGCTTGCAAAAAAAACTGAATAGACCGCAGGAAGACACGTAAATTAAATTAAATTTGAACTTACTATGCGATTGTCTGTATGCTTGGTCCTTATGCAAGGGGGAATGTGAGAAACAAAAAAAACTGTAATGTAACGTTTAATTAAACCGAATTTCCTAAATGTGGGTCTGTTGTAGACCTATGCAGTTCCTCAGCGAGGTCAGTTCATCTTCTTCCTCATGTCAAAATAAGAAGAAGTCCCGCACAAGTTCCTGATGTATTTTTTTTGTGCAGGTATGGCGTACGTGCAGGACTTATTTTGACATGAGGTAAGTGGGTCGGTTGGAATGTCTTTAATTTGTTCTATTAGATGTTTTTTTTTTATAAATCTACCCCTGCATAAAGACTTCAACCCTATGGACAAGCAGAAGAGGGAGTTTAAATAACATTTTATTTAACTTTTGGCTTGCAGCGGACTATTCCCTTGATTAATTCCTACCAAGGCTAGTGTGTAAATATTAGCGTTGCTAAAAGCAGCTAACCACACCGTTATTGCATCCTACTTTTGACAATTCATATTATCTTGTTGCTATATTTGCATAGCTTAAATCACATCTGCATTTTGCCATTGATGTTTAATAATTGTATATTTCACAATGCAATTTATATCTTAGCATGAGAACCTAATTACCCCTTCATCTAGTCACATTAATGCTTTTTGTTATTTACGATTTGTCTCCCTGCAGAAAAACACACGTATACTATGACGCAACACTAATGAGTATCGCCCAGGCCTGGTACCGGTATCGCCCAGGCCTGATACCGGTATCGCCCAGGCCTGGTACCGGTATCGCCCCGGCCTGGTACCGGTATCGCCCCGGCCTGGTACCGGTATCGCCCCGGCCTGGTACCGGTATCGCCCCGGCCTGGTACCGGTATCGTCCCGGCCTGATACCGGTATCGCCCCGGCCCTAATATTTCAGTTGATTTTGAAGAATATGAATATGATAAATACCTTACAGATCTTTGAATGGCCAAATGATACCCTTTCTCCTGATGTTTCTAAATACTGTACATGACAATCTATCCTCTTATTGTACAGTATATTGTATTTAACTAGGCAGTTGTACAGTATATTGTATTTAACTAGGCAGTTGTACAGTATATTGTATTTAACTAGGGAGTTGTACAGTATATTGTATTTAACTAGGTAGTTGTACAGTATATTGTATTTAACTAGGTAGTTGTACAGTATATTGTATTTAACTAGGTAGGTGTACAGTATATTGTATTTAACTAGGTAGTTGTACAGTATATTGTATTTAACTAGGCAGTTGTACAGTATATTGTATTTAACTAGGTAGGTGTACAGTATATTGTATTTAACTAGGTAGTTGTACAGTATATTGTATTTAACTAGGCAGTTGTACTGTATATTCCCTGCTCTTACAGGGTGTTTATCATCAGTAATTCCAAAAGGTCAAATGTACCAGTATAAATGCTCAAATAAAAGGACATGAAATGATAGTTGTGAAAACAAATTAATACATTTGTACAGAATGAGAACAAAATTACTTCTTCAAAACATGAATTTGAAGCTTCAAATTCTTTGCAAATGATCAAATGACATAACATTCTCAATATAAAAATGTGAAAAAAAGAAGAAAAAAAAACCGGTTAAAAAGACAGAGAAAGGATTCAAAACACCGTCAGTGATTAGAGAAGAAACACCACCAAAAGGAAAAGGGATCTAATTCTACACAGGACTTCAAAACACCGTCAGTGTTTTCAACCATTTCCAGTTAGTGTTCCAAGTCTCTGGAATGGTGTTGCACAACTTTTGATTATTGGTTTATTTCAACAACACACCATGCTACCGAACTCTTTGAATCTTTCCCAATATCCTCACAACCATGTTCCAATACTCGGGCAAAGTTAAGGTTTCGTCACCTTTTAAGGTGGTGGAAGATTAGGAGCCACTAGTTTGTGTTTACAAAGCACTTCATTTTAACAGTATCTCCATTTCTCTAAAAAATCCATCCTCTCCTAGTATCCTCCCCTTCATCTGCACCGATTGGACAAGACTGGACCATAAACCCAACACTGAGGTTCTTTAATGTTTCCTACAATGTTACTTCATTATATTTCCATAGAAAAAAAATCACAGCAATTCATACATCTAAGTACACAACATAAAATGTTAATAGCGGCAGGAGGTAAACTGCTATATTATTTAAAAATGAAGCCTAATTAAATTAGATTCTTTCATCTCCTCTCTGTCCCAGCCACAGTCAGTCATTGTCTTTTACCTTAATGGAAAAGAGGAGAATTGTAGAGTCATTTATTTAGTAAAGTAATTTAATTCAGTGCTGCTTCCAGTGTGGATAAGGCTGACGATCATACTTCATAATTGACTGCAGAATTACATTGGCATGGAAAGATTAGCTTTCTTAATTAATGCAAATTGCTTTAACATAAGTTAATGTTGGTAATTATTTTGACTTCACTATGGATGTGGAATAATGTTTAGATAAAATATAAATTCAAAAATGGACATAAAGTTAATGGAAGAAAACTGACACTATTCGACAAATGTACCAATTTGGACGTCGTACCAAAGGCATCAAATTTTTGTTAAGAGGGTTTGAGGGAAGAGGGAGCAAAAAAAAGAGAAGAGGAGGAGAGAGTTGATGGTGAGGAGTAGGTTTGAGGAAAACAAGGAGAAAGATGAGGATGCTTGAGAAGGAGGAGGAAGAGGAGAAAGAGGAGGAGAGAGTTGATGGTGAGGAGTAGGTTTGAGGAAAACAAGGAGAAAGATGAGGATGCTTGAGAAGGAGGAGGAAGAGGAGAAAGGAGGAGGAGAGAGTTGATGGTGAGGAGTAGGTTTGAGGAAAACAAGGAGAAAGATGAGGATGCTTGAGAAGGAGGAAGAGGAGAAAGGAGGAGGAGAGAGTTGATGGTGAGGAGTAGGTTTGAGGAAAACAAGGAGAAAGATGAGGATGCTTGAGAAGGAGGAGGAAGAGGAGAAAGGAGGAGGAGAGTCAGGCAAGGGGCTGGGAGACTGTGATCCTAAGCCACCATAGTGGGACACGAGTCCCAGTGCCAGACAGCAGCCCACAAGCAGCTGCACAACGCTGGTTCTACTTCTGTTCTGGGATAATATGTTCGCTACTCAAATCAAATCAAGTGTTTAGCAGATGTTATTGCGAATGTAGCGAAATGCTTGTGTTTCTAGCGCCAACAGTGCAGTAATATCTTACAATTCCACAACAATACACACAAATCTAAAGGAACGTGATATATAAATATATGGATGGCAGAACGCCATAGACTCATATACAGTAGAATACAGTATTTACATATGAGATGAGTAATGCTCATGTCTGTTAAATTGTCTGTCTGAAATGGTGTGCCCCAGGGCTCTGTACTTGGTCCCCTCTTATTCACTGTTATTTATTGTTGTGTAAGCTTACCAGAACTTGCAAACTGCTTTTTATACTGTTCAACATACCTTGTGTCAATTGAAAATAAGAATTTGTTCTTAACTGACTTGCCTAGTTAAATAAAGGTAAAATATATATATATTTTAAAAGCTTATCCTCAATACTGACAACTAAACTAATGGTGTTTTCTAAAGCAAGAAATAGATCTCTGAACCATTCACCTATTACTACCTGTCAGGGCAATGAGATTGAGACTGTAACCTCAAATATCTTGGAATTTTAATTGATGACGGCCTCTTTTAAATTGCATATTCAACAACTTACAAAAAAAATTGAAGCTGAAGTTGGGATTTTATTTTAGGAATAAGGCCTGTTTTTCTTTTGAAGCCAGAAGGAGGCTCGTATCAGCTACATTTATGCCTTTACTAGACTATGGGGATATTTTATATATGAATGCTTCCGCTCAGTGTTTGAGATCAATTGACACCCTTTACAATGGCACTTTGAGATTTATTTTAAAACTGCAAAACCCTAACGCACCACTGTACTTTGTATACCAGGGTTGGCTGGCCTTCTCTAGTCACTCGTAGGCTCAGTCACTGGTATACTTTTATTTACAAAGCCATTTTGGGTTTACTACCTTTTTATTTGGGCATTTGTATTGTTCAGAAATGTGTTGGGTACTCTCTTCGTTCGCTGGACTTTATCCTGCTAACTGTTCCAAATGTCCGAACTGAATTTGGTAAAAAGGGTTTTTATGTACTCTGCACCATCGTCTTGGAACGCCTTACAAAATACTTTTAAACTGGAAGAACTTGTCCCGATTGGTGTTTTTAAAATCATTGATGAAGGATTTTGAGGCTGATTCCCTGACCTGTTTTTAATTTTCTGTTTTTGATTTTGTTATACTCTTGTGAATTCTATGGTTTTTACTAGATGATCTGTAGTTTTATGTTGTCTGTAATTATGTAATGACTTGGTGGTGCCTATCTTGGCCAGAACGCTCTTGAAAAAGATTTCAAATCTGAAATGAGCCCTTCCTGGTTAAATAAAGGCTAAAAAAATAAAATTAAAAGCAAAATATGTATACATCAAATTGACTAATGTTCCATTATTAAAGTGGCCAGTGATTTCAAGTCTATGTATATAGGGCAGCAGCTTCTGTGCTAGTGATGGCTATTTAACAGTCTGATGGCCATGAGATTGAAAAACAGCTTCTGTCTCGGTCTCAGCTTTGATGCACCTGTACTGACCTCGCCTTCTGGATGATAGCGGGGTGAACAGGCAGTGTCTCGGGTGGTTGCTGTCCTTGATGATCTTTTAGGCCTTCCTGTGACATTGGGTGCTGTAGGTGTCCTGGAGAGCAGGCAGTGTGCCCCTGGTGATCCGTACCAGGCGGTGATACAGCCCGACAGGATGCTCTTAATAGTGCATCTGTAAAAGTTTGAGTCTTTCTTCAGCCTCCTGAGGTTGAAGAGGTGATGTTGCACCTTCACCACACTGTGTGGGTGGACCATTTCAGATTGTCAGTGATGTGTACGCCGAGGAACTTGATTCGCACCTTCTCCACTGCGGTGTCGTCGATGTGGATGGGGGGGTGGATGCTCCCTCTGCTGTTTCCTGAAGTCCACGATCAGCTCCTTTGTTTTGTTGACGTTGGGTGAGGTTGTTTTCCTGACACCACACTCCCAGAGCCATTACCTCCGCCCTGTAGGCCGTCTCGTCATTGTTGGTAATCAAGCCCACTACTGTTGTGTCGTCTGCAAACTAGATAATTGAGTTGGGGGCGTGCATGGCCACAGAGTCATGGGTGAACAGGGAGTCCAGGAGGGGGCTGAGCACACACCCATGTGGGGCCCGTGTTGAGGATCAGTGAAGTAGAGGTGTTGTTTCCTACCTTCACCACAGAGGTGATATGATCCTTGACGAGTCTCTCAAAGCACTTTATGATGACAGAAGTGAGTGCTACTGAATACAATTAAAAGACGGAAGAGGCTAATCACAGAGGGTAGTGCGAACGGCCCAGTACATCACTGGGGCTAAGCTTCCTGCCATCCAGGACCTCTTTACCAGGCGGTGTCAGAGGAAAGCCCTAAAAATTGTCAAAGACTCCAGCCACCCAAGTCATAGACTGTTCTCTCTGCTACCGCACGGCAAGCGGTACCGGAGCGCCAAATCTAGGTCCAAGAGGCTTCTAAACAGCTTCTACCTCCAAGCCATAAGACTCCTAAACAGCTAATCAAATGGCAACCCAGACTATTGGCATTGCCCCCCCCCCCTTCTACACTGCTGCTACTCTTGGTTATTATCTATGCATAGTCACTTTAATAATGCTACCTACTACCTCAATTCCTCGACACCGGTACCCTTGTATATATCTCCGCTATTGTTATTTACTGCTGCGCTTTATTTGTTATTCTTATCTCTTACTTTTTGGGGGGGTATTTTTTTAAACTGCATTGTTGGTTAAGGGCTTGTCAGTAAGCATTTCACTGTAAAGTCTACTGCTGTTGTATTCAGCATTTCACTGTAAGGTCTACTACACCTGTTGTATTCAGCATTTCACTGTAAGGTCTACTACACCTGTTGTATTCAGCATTTCACTGTGAGGTCTACTACACCTGTTGTATTCAGCATTTCACTGTGAGGTCTACTACACCTGTTGTATTCAGCATTTCACTGTAAGGTCTACACCAGCTGTATTCAGCATTTCACTGTAAGGTCTACTACACCTGTTGTATTCAGCATTTCACTGTAAGGTCTACTACACCTGTTGTATTAAGCATTTCACTGTGAGGTCTACTACACCTGTTGTATTCAGCATTTCACTGTAAGGTCTGCACCTGTTGTATTCAGCATTTCACTGTAAGGTCTGCACCTGTTGTATTAAGCATTTCACTGTGAGGTCTACTACACCTGTTGTATTCAGCATTTCACTGTAAGGTCTACTACACCTGTTGTATTCAGCATTTCACTGTGAGGTCTACTACACCTGTTGTATTCAGCATTTCACTGTGAGGTCTACTACACCTGTTGTATTCAGAATTTCACTGTAAGGTCTACTACACCTGTTGTATTCAGCATTTCACTGTAAGGTCTACTACACCTGTTGTATTCAGCATTTCACTGTAAGGTCTACTACACCAGCTGTATTCAGCATTTCACTGTAAGGTCTACTACACCAGCTGTATTCAGCATTTCACTGTAAGGTCTACACCAGCTGTATTCAGCATTTCACTGTAAGGTCTACTACACCTGTTGTATTCAGCATTTCACTGTAAGGTCTACTACACCTGTTGTATTCAGCATTTCACTGTAAGGTCTACTACACCTGTTGTATTCAGCATTTCACTGTAAGGTCTACTACACCTGTTGTATTCAGCATTTCACTGTAAGGTCTATCTACACCTGTTGTATTCAGCATTTCACTGTAAGGTCTACTACACCTGTTGTATTCAGCATTTCACTGTAAGGTCTACTACACCTGTTGTATTCAGCATTTCACTGTGAGGTCTACTACACCTGTTGTATTCAGCACATGTGACTAATACAATTTGATGTGACCTGACTTAATAACGATGGTGTGAAACTTTTCTTCTTAGGTAAATCATCATGTCAGAAATTCACTGACCGAAAAGGAAGGTAATATCTGATAATGATTTGGGCTGACACTGTTAAAGGAATGTGGCAAGAGAAATGTAACAGCTCTCAAATTCCCAGATTGATTTATTGATTTATTAAAAACGTACAAAAGGTTTTTCTTTTTAGAGAAAGTGTTGACAAATCATCTTGTCACAAACCCTTTGACCAAAGTGTGATTATGTGAGGATAGTGTGACAACTCAGCTGTTCAGGAGGTACAACACTCTGCATAACTAACAGGACATTATCTCCAGTCATTTCCTTTGCAAATCAACTTCATGATTAGAAAACAACAAAAAATTGGGAGCAGACAACCTTTCAGACAAACTCATTTTAAGCATGCGCAGCACAGCGTGGACGCTTCTCTAAAAGGTCGTGATTATATGTGTAATGGGCGTCGTAATGATTGGACCAAGGTGCAGCGGGAACGTGTAAACTCATCTTATTTAATTGGTTAAAAGAAGGAAAAACCAAACAAATCACGTATACAAAACAACAAACGACACTAACCAGTCCTGTCAGGTGCTCAGACACTAAACAAGGAGACAACTACCCACAATTCCCATTACAAACACACCCACTATACATAGGACCTTCAATCAGAGGCAACGAGGAACAGCTGCCTCCAATTGAAGGCCAATCCCAATAAACTAAACATAGAACTAAACAACCTAGATCTAACATAAAAATACACTAACCTAGAACATAACCCAACAAACCCCGAAACACTCTAAACAAACACCCCCCTCTGACATAAACACATAACTCAACAAACCCCGAACCACATAAACCAAATACCCCCCTGCCACGTCCTGACCAAACTACAATAACAAATAACCCCTACTACTGGTCAGAACGTGACAATATGGTAACGGGACAGAGAGAATTCTCTGCATTGGCACTGCTGCTAACAGTACACAGTTGTAACAAGACAGACAGTACAACAGGAGGATAGTAATGTAGCTATGCGTTATGGAATCACACTCTTAAAAAGAGAGAGCCCTGCCTGAGACCTGTAAGGTCAAAGGTCGCCCTGTTTACACACTGTTTTAGGATGTTCTCTTGGTCCAAATGGTGGACAGTTACACTAACTAGCGCACTCGGAGAGAACACCAGCAAGGGGAATGTGACGGTGAAGCATAACTTCAGCTTACATCATTTTAGGTTACGTAACTTTAGGTTACACGATGTGGCGGTGAAGACACGATAGTCACCAAGGGGACCATTTCACACACACACACACACACACACACACACAAACCTCAAAACGTAGCTGCATATGTGTCGCTTCACGTGTTGTTTCTGAGGTAAAACGGTCACGGATTAGCATGAGCACTGCCATCATTAGCTTTACAGCTTGAAAACACTAATCTCTGAATTATAGCATTATGTGGATGCTGCTGGGAAAAGCACAATAAAAAGGCAATCATCCTTAAACCCACACAAAGATAAAGATTTCGACTAGGATTTGTTACGAGTTGATAGTGTGACCCAGATTTAGCTACCGATCCACAGACTTTGTTTCCACCTTCCTCCCTCCAGAAGGGAGAGAGTCATCTAACTGTGTTGTTGAGGTAATGATATGGATTAGATTGGATGCCATGTTCGGGTATATTACAACATACATCAACATCCTGTGTCGTTGATCAGACGATGTGGTATTAACTAAAACACTTATTTCCAAAGTGGTTCATCATCTGGACTGTGGCTCTGCAGGTAAACAGAAAGGCACCAACCGGACAACAACAAAAAAATCACCAAAATATCAACCGGTATTTTCTAATGACGTTCCTGTATCCTCCTACTCCATATTAACCAGACTCAGAGCTCCGTAACAGAGTGTGTGTGTGTGTGTGTGTGTGTGTGTGTGTGTGTGTGTGTGTGTGTGTGTGTGTGTGTGTGTGTGTGTGTGTGTGTGTGTGTGTAGGGTCACAGGATGGACATGTCTGCCGAGAAAGAAACTGGAGGAAACCCAGTGTTAACACCTTTGTGTCAACGCAGGCATTTAAGTAGAATAACACCATACAGGAAGTAGAAGGGAGAGGAAAGAGAGCACAGAGATGTACTTGGATGAGTGCAGATCCAGGAAAGCTAGCAACCGTATCACACATTTAGCGCGTTAGATTAGTTCAACGGGCGGAGCAGCCGACTAGAGAGATTTTCACACGCACTTTCTGCACGGTGGAGTTAGGAGAAGGAAGCTAAGCTTGGTACCTTTGTAAAAACCTGATGGTCCAGCGGAGGCTGGTGGGAAGAGCTATAGGAGGATGGGCTCATTGTAATATCTGGAAGTGAATCGATGGGACGGAGTAAAACGTGTGGGTTTCATATCGTTGACTCGTTTTGACTCCGTTCCATTAATTCCGTTCCAGCCATTACAATGAGCCAGTCCTCCTGTAGCGGCTCCCACCAGCCTCCACTGTACTCCACACAGCTGAAATGACCTGCTCATGACACTGTTGTTTATCGGACTGAGCCTGTACAGTGTGTGCTGAGTCTGAATCAAACATGTGTCTAGGATACAGCACAGTGTTTCATTGCTATATTGTAATTACTTCGCCTCTATGGCCTATTTATTGCTTTACCTCCCTTATCTCACCTCATTTGCTCACATTGTATATAGACTTTTTTTCTATTCTATTATTGACTGTATGTTTGTTTACTCCATGTGTAACTCTGTGTTGTTGTTTGTGTCGAACTGCTTTACTTTATCTTGTCCAGGTCGCAGATGTAAATGAGAACTTGTTTTCAACTGGCCTACCTGGTTAAATAAAGGTTAAATAAATGTAATAAATTAACAAATAAAACAGCTCCAGACTGGCTAGCTACAGGAGCACAACACAACAATCCTTCCAGACAGCAAGTGTGTTACCAACTTAGTGTAGCAAACCAGACCTATGTGGACTATAGCTCCATAGCTGACCTGTATTAAACAGGAGAAAACTGTATTAAACAGGAGAAAACTGTATTAAACAGGAGAAAACTGTATTAAACAGGAGAAAACTGTATTAAACAGTATTAAACTGGAGAAAACTGTATTAAACAGGAGAAAACTGTATTAAACAGGAGAAAACTGTATTAAACAGGAGAAAACTGTATTAAACAGGAGGAAACTGTATTAAACAGGAGGAAACTGTATTAAACAGGAGAAAACTGTATTAAACAGGAGAAAACTGTATTAAACAGGAGGAAACTGTATTAAACAGGAGGAAACTGTATTAAACAGGAGAAAACTGTATTAAACAGGAGAAAACTGTATTAAACAGGAGAAAACTGTACAGCCTCTCCATGTAAATGGATGAATGCTATTGGTTGTTTTAAAAAGTATTGCAATAAAACCGCTGTAACTGCCAGGCACAGCAAAATCCTTCTTCCTGCAGGATAATAACTTGAATTGATTAGAGAGGATGTGCTTGTGAAGAATTCTCCCATGTTCGGTATTTATTGGTTTCCGTTCTGAACCTGAGTAGCAATCAGACGAGGGGAGATTGCCTGAGAGAGTCAGTCTTTGTGGCAATAGGCACACACACGGGTGTGTGTGTGTGTGTGTGTGTGTGTGTGTGTGTGTGTGTGTGTGTGTGTATATGTGTGTGTGTGTGTGGCACAAATATCTCTATAACCTTTCAAAGTGGCACTGCTACAGAGTTTCCTTGTCTCTCTCCTTTCAAATAATGGACGGCCTGGTCCAATGAGAAGTGTGTGTTCAGATCTCTATCCTGGTCCTATGAGAAGTGTGTGTTCAGATCTCTATCCTGGTCCAATGAGAAGTGTGTGTTCATATCTCTATCCTGGTCCTATGAGAAGTGTGTGTTCAGATCTCTATCCTGGTCCAATGAGAAGTGTGTGTTCAGATCTCTATCCTGGTCCTATGAGAAATTACAGAAATACTCATCATAAACATTGATTAAAGATACAAGTGTTATACATAGGATTAAAGATAAACGTCTTGTTAATCCAGCCACTGTGTCAGATTTCAAAAAGTCTTTACGGCGAAAGCACACCATGCGATTATGTTAGGTGAGCGCCTTGCCACAGAAAACCATACAGCCATTTTCCAACCAAGGAGGTGTCACAAAAGTCAGAAATAGCGTTAAAATTAATCACTTACCAGCACTCCCAGGACTCCATGTTACACAATAAATGTTAGTTTTGTTCGATAATGCCCCTCTTTATGTCCAAAAACCTCCGTTTTGTTGGTGTGTTTAGTTCAGTAATCCAAAGGCACAAAGTGCGCTCTCAACATCCAGACGAAAAGTCAAAAAAGTACAATAAAAGTTCATAGAAACATGTCAAACGATGTTTAAAATCAATCCTCAGGTTGTTTTTATCATAAATAATCAATAATATTTCAACCAGACAAAAGCTTCGTCAATAGAAAAGGAGAAACAAGAAAGGCGCGTTCCGGATCACGCGCTGGACTCATGTCTGGAAATTTCCACTGTCCACTCATTGAAAGTGCTGTATCTCCCTCATTTTTCAGAGTAAAAGCCTGAAACAATGCCTAAAGACTGGCCACATGTAGAAGAAGCCATAGAGATCGTGAACTGGGTCCTAAGTCTTTGTATGGTGGATGAGCTTTCAATGGAAAAACAGCCTTTCAAAATAATAGTACTTCCTGGATGGATTTTCCTCAGGTTTTCACCTACCATATCAGTTCTGTTATACTCACAGACATTATTTTTAACAGTTTTGGAAACTTTAGAGTGTTTTCTATCCAAATCTATAAATTATATGCATATCCTAGCTTCTGGGCCTGAGTAGCAGGCAGCATCCAAAATTCCGAATGCTGCCCCCTACCCTAGTGAAGTTTTAACCTACCACTCAACTCAGCTCGCAGGAAACAGCACCACACTGACTGACAAGACAGATGACTGCTGTTTTGTTTTGGCTGTTGCTTTTTCTGTTTCTTCAGGAGGACAACTAGCCCCATAACAAGATGGCATCATTCAACATCAGCTATGAAGAGTCAACCACTAGGAGGAAATGACTGTAGTTCTGTCTCAAACAACAACAGCCCTCAAAGCTTCTTCTTATGGGCCAATGGTGGTAGAGAAATGTATACAGATCTAACTCAGGTTGAATTGCATTCCTAGCACATTGTACATAGTGTTCTGTTCTACCCTCTAAGAGCAATAGTGGTGCGGATCTAGTCACATAAGGAACAGATAGGGGAAGGAACAGTCTCCCCAGTACTCATGGGACCAGAGCTCCAAGAGGAGAGTTCTGGGTAGGTAATCCAGGACCATATGGTCTACCCAAAGCCTTGTGCAAATACAGTAACATAGGGTCAGGAACAGGAGGTCTGCCCAGTGAACATTGGAGTGGAGGTCTAGGAATCCCAGTAGACTGTAGTTCTGGGACTAAAGGCCCTGGCTCCAGGACATCCAGTAGGGTCGTAGGGTCACCCTGGCTCTAGGACATTCAGCAGGGTCATAGGGTCACCCTGGCTCTAGGACATCCAGCAGGGTCATAGGGTCACCCTGGCTCTAGGACATCCAGCAGGGTCATAGGGTCACCCTGGCTCTAGGACATCCAGCAGGGTCGTAGGGTCACCATGGCTCTAGGACATCCAGCAGGGTCATAGGGTCACCCTGGCTCTAGGACATCCAGCAGGGTCGTAGGGTCAGCCTGTCTCTAGGACATCCAGCAGGGTCGTAGGGTCAGCCTGTCTCTGGGACATCCAGCAGGGTCATAGGGTCAGCCTGTCTCTGGGACATCCAGCAGGGTCATAGGGTCAGCCTGTCTCTGGGACATCCAGCAGGGTCGTAGGGTCAGCCTGTCTCTGGGACATCCAGCAGGGTCATAGGGTCACCTTGTCTCTAGGACATCCAGCAGGGTCGTAGGGTCAGCCTGTCTCTAGGACATCCAGCAGGGTCGTAGGGTCACCAGGATCATGTCTCCCTTGCCTGTCTGTAGTCCTCACTAGACCCACAGAGCGAAAGAGTCTCTCTCTGTGTCTCTCACACACACTACATTTTCCTGACAGAGATCTAACTGAATAAATATGAGTCCTGTATTTTCATGTAAGACTTTCATCTCTTCTATCAGTCCAGTCAGTCTCATCTTTGCATCTCAAAGCAGGGAAACGTGAGTCATAGTCAGATACCTATCTACTGTTGACTTACTACTGTACATAAAGGTACGTGCGTATTGCACGGAAAATTTAATTAGTTATCCTGTGAATCAGAGTGCTGGATTATTCTCAGCACACATTAAGCCTGCCTGCCACAGTGTGTACCTACATATGTCCTAGGACAAAAGTGTTTTAATGGCTTAGGATAAATACAGCAGGCACAATGGCCTGCAGAGAGACACAGAGACAGAGACACAAACAAAGACAGAGAGAGACAGACGGAAAAGTAGAGGCATAGAGACGTGATGCGCTGAGTCCTCCAATCACATTATCACCCTCTAATGCGTGCTCCACGTGGACTAACCCTCTAATGAGTGCACTACGCGGACAAACCCTAAAAAAATGAGTGCTCCACATGGACTAACCCTAAAAAGAGTGTTCCACATGGACTAACCCTAAAAAAGAGTGCTCCACATGGACTAACCCTAAAAAAGAGTGCTCCACATGGACTAACCCTAAAAAGAGTGCTCCACATGGACTAACCCTAAAACAAAGAGTGTTCCACATGGACTAACCCTAAAAAGAGTGCTCCACGTGGACTAACCCTAAAAAGAGTGCTCCACATGGACTAACCCTAAAAAGAGTGCTCCACATGGACTAACCCTAAAAAGAGTGCTCCACATGGACACATTACCATTAATTTAGGCTGATATGATGACAATATATCTACAGTACGAGTCAAAAGTTTGGACACACCTACTCATTGCAGGGTATTTCTTCATTTTTACTATTTTCCACATTGTAGAATATTAGTTAAGACATCAAAACTATGAAATAACACATTATCATGTAGTAACCAAAACAGTGTTGCATAATATGGATTTTTACCAAATAGGGCTATCTTCTGTACCCCCCCCCCCACCCCCTTGTCACAACACAACTGATTGGCTCAAACGCATTAAGGAAATAAATTCCACAAATGAACTTAAGGCACACCTGTTAATTGAAAATTGAAAAGCATTCCTGGTGAATACCTCATGAAGCTGGTTGAGAGAATGCCAAGAGTGTGCAAAGCTGTCATCAAGGCAAAGGGTGGCTGTAAAAAATATATTTTGATTTGTTTCACACTTCTTTGGTTACTACATGTGTTATTTCATAGTTTTGATGTCTTCACTATTATTCTACAATGTAGGAAATAGTAAAAAGAAAGAAATACACTGCAATGAGTAGGTGTGTCCAAACGTTTTACTTGTACGGTGTATACACACACACACACACACACACACACACACACACACACAGCATTCTAAAAGTATTCAGACCCCTTCACTTTTGCCACATTTCGTTACGTTACAGCCTTACTAAAAACAATTTTTTTAAATAGCTGTGCAGTGAAACTTCCCATCCAACCTTACAGCTTCAGAGGAATGGGTGAAACTCCCCAAATACAGGTGTGCCAAGCTTGTAGCGTCATACCCAAGAAGACATGAGGCTGTAATCGCTGCCAAAGCTGCTTCAACAAAGTACTGACTAAAGGGTCTGAACTTCTGTAAATGTGATAGCATTTTTTTATTTTTACTAAACCTGTCTTTTCTTTGTCATTATGGGGTATTGTGTGTAGATTGATGAGGGGGAAAAAACTACTTAATTTTAGAATAAGGCTAATGCAACAAAATGTTACAAGGGGTCTGAATACTTTCCGAATGTACTGTATATACAGTCAAAATTTGAGATTTTCGGTTACAACCGCCGTGTCTTTGTGAGACGCAGAGTAGGTGAATGGATGATCTCTGCATGTGTGGTTCCCACCGTGAAGCCTGGAGGAGGAGGTGTTATGGTGTGGGGGTGAATTCAAGGCACATCATTCTGCAGAGATACAACATCCCATCTGGTTTGCGCTTAGTTTAGAATCTCAAATATTTTGATTTGTTCAACACTTTTTGGGTTACTACATGATTCCATATGTGTTATTTCATAGTTGATGTCTTCACTATTATTCTACAATGTAGAAAATAGTTTTTTTTAAATTAAGAAAAAGCCTTGAATGAGTCGGTGTGTCCAAACTTTTGACAGGTACTGTGTTAAATCACAAAGCACCACTACACACGCCATATGAACTTAACTTGAGAACCTTAAATCAATACCAGAGTATTTTAGCCTACCAGAGTATTTTAACCTACCAGAGTATTTTAACCAACCAGAGTATTTTAACCTACCAGAGTATTTTAACCTACCAGAGTATTTTATTCAACCAGAGTATTTGTACTTTTTCCACTTTGTTAGGTTACAGCCTTATTCTAAAATGTATCAAATCTACACATTACCCAATAATAACAAAGCAAAAGCAGGTTTTTAAAAATGTTTGCAAATGTATTAAAAATATTTTAAAAAACTGATTTCACATTTACATAAGTATTCAGACCCTTTACTCAGTACTTTGTTGAAGCACCTTTGGCAGCGATTACAGCCTCAAGTCTTCTTGGGTATGACGCTAGAAGCTTGGCACACCTGTATTTGGGAAGTTTCTCCCATTTTTCTCTGTAGAGCCTATCAAGCTCTGTCAGGTTGGATGGGGAGCGTTGCTGCACAGCTATTTTCAGGTCTCTCCAGAGATGTTTGATCGGGTTCAAGTCTCTGGATGGGCCACTCAATGACATTCAGGGACTCATGCTGTGGGGATGTTTTTCAGCAGCAGGGACTGGGGGACTTGTCAGGATTGAGGGAAAGATGAACGGAGAAAAGTACAGAGAGATCCTTGATGAAAACCTGCTCCAAAGCACTCAGGACCTCGGAAAGTGAACCTTCGCCCCAGTCTAAAAGAACAACAACCCTTAGCACACAGCCAAGACAATGCAGAATTGGCTTCAGGACAAGATGCTGCCACCACCATGCTTCACCGTAGGGATGGTACCTGGTTTCCTCCAGACGTGATGCTTGGCATTCCGGCCAAAGAGTTGAATCTTGGTTTCATCAGACCAGAGAATCTTGTTTCTCATGGTCTGAGTCCTTTAGGTGCCTTTGGCAAACTCCAAGAGGGCTGTCATGTGCCTTTTACTGAGGAGTGGCTTCCGTCTGGCCACTCTACCATAAAGGCCTGATTGGTGGAGTGCTGCAGAGATGGTTGTCCTTCTGGAAGGTTCTCCCATCTCCACAGAGGAACTCTAGAGGTCTGTCAGTGACCATCAGGTTCTTGGTCACCTCCCTGACAAAAGCCCTTCTCCCCCGATTGCTCAGTTTGGCCGGCTGGCCAGCTCTAGGAAGAGTCTTGGTGGTTCCAAACTTCTTCCATTTAAGAATGATGGAGGCCACTGTGTTCCTGGGGACCTTCTATGATGCAGAAATGTTTTAGTACCCTTCCTCAGATCTGTGCCTCGACACAATCCTTTCTCGGAGCTCTACGGACAATTCCTTCAACCTCATGGTTTGGTTTTTGCTCTGACATGCACTGTCAACTGTGGGACCTTATATAGACATGCCTTTCCAAATCATGTGCAATCAATTTAAATTTACCACAGGTGGACTCCAATCAAGTTGTAGAAAACAGGACGCACATGAGCTAAACTTTGAGTCTCATAGTAAAGGGTCTGTAAACTTATGTAAATAAAGTATCCGTTTTCTATACATTTGAAAACATTTCTAAAAAAACAGTTTTTGCTTTGTCATTAAGGGGTATTGTGATGTCATTATGGGGTATTGTGATGTCATTATGGGGTATTGTGTGTAGATTTTTTTTAATCCATTTTTAAAATAAGACTAACATAAAATGTGGAAAAGGTCAAGGGGTCTGAATACTTTCCAAAGGCACTGTACATGTTGCCTTCATCAGCACACAAGAAAGAATGGAAACGTGTCCTAGAGCACGGCTACACACCACATACACATGGAGTCTACATGGAGTCTATAACCCATAGAATATTTTGTCATTGCCTCATTTATAAGCACACCAGAAGGAAAGGAGAAAGAAAATGAGGTGTAAAATAAAATATCTGCTTT